>NC_070599.1:19338975-19539690 GCF_027409825.1 Scomber japonicus | reverse complement strand
TGGGGCCAGTAAAAATAATGCCCTTGATTAAAAAAAACAAGTAAAAAAAATCTAACTTCACATTAATTCCCCGTGGTTCCAATGTTTTGCGATGATTTCTGTTAAATCGTCTCGGTAACTATACCGCTAATACTTTACGTGATCCCGATCACGTAGACAGCCGTCAATGCAACCAGTGCTGTGCTCTCCGTGGGACGTAAACACACCACGCTCGCTCCCGCAGAACGCGCGCGGCCGCTCAGTGCAGCTGCTGATACCGTGTATTTCGTGCCTATTAAGCTAGCTATTATGTTTCTAAAAACCCCAGTACCTGGCCAAACACCGGGGAAAAAAGAGAAAACCATAAAGAGAAAGTCGTCTGAGGAGTTGAGGGAAAATGAAAGAGAGTACGAAAGGAAAAGGGAGAGAAAGTTTCAGCCCCAGTGGCGAGACCGCTGGAACTGGCTGGGGTACGATGTCAAAAAAAATGAGGTCTACTGTGAGCTGTGCAGATCAATGCCCTCATATGCAGACAAGTAAGTTAGAGAAAAGGTACCCTACGGTTTGAACATAACGTGATAATGCATACGCATTGCTGTGTAAGTACGGAGAAAATAACGTCCTCATAACGACGGACTCGCTTGAAAACGCAGACGTGCAAGCACACGTGTCCCATTTGTTTACATCGGTGTTTCAAATAAAAATTCTATTTTTGTATCATGGATTATTGTGATGCAATTATTTTAACAGGCAATTAACGATAGACACTTGCTTTATAGAAATGTAGAGTGGCTTTATATATTTACAAAGGATGAGCAGTAAAAATTATTTTTTTTATTTCTTGCTTGTTTATTTGAGGAGTTCTCCACTCTACAAGGGCCATGTAGCAGAGCGGGCTACTGGCTTTGACTATGGAGTTAGATTTGTTTCATAATGTTGTGTGCGTGCAGATCGACAATCTGTGTGTAAATGTGTAATCTGTAAATATAAACACCTTCCACAAATACAAAAAAAAGATTTGTATACTCACAAAAATATTATGCAAATATAAAACGGATCTGCAAATACACAAACAAATTCCACAAATATAAAAAATACATTAAATTAATTTACAAATAAATGAAAAGCATTTGTGAACTCAGTTTTTATTTGTGAATCGAAAAAACATTTGTGGATCCCAGTTCTACGCCTGTGGATTTGCTTTTTACACACACGGAGTTTTGAAACAAACTTTCCGCCGGTCCGAACGAAAATCCACTCGTATCACTCGGCTATTTTCGGATAGCAAGCGATCACCTAATGGTGACGTCATTTCCGCATATCAAAGTAAGAGCACGCAGTCTTTCTATGAGCTTTTTAAAATGTTTATCAGCGATAAGTGCATTCATGGTTTCATGTTAATGTCATACAGTGATTATTAGTGTGTGTTTATTTGTTCTATGTATATTATCTAGCACACACTTTCATATACATTTCTGTTTGAGTATGAAAGGCACCAGGATGCTTGTGGGCAATGTTCAGCTCTCTAAAACGGTGGCTTGGCTGCTTCTTCAGTAAGCAGTTATCAGCCACCTCATCCTTTATATTTTTCATTTATTCTTTCAGATGGGTAAAAGTCACAACGCACTTCACATCTTATTAGTAGTGTACTCTTACTAATGTAGTTCTAATGTCTATGTGTGAGCATTCATGTTGCGGGCTGGGAGAACGAACAGGGTGCAGGATTTTATACATTGCAAATATGATTAAGATGCATTGTAAATAGACCAGAAGTCATAACAATCCAACCTGTAAAGAGGGCCCCTGTAGACTGCTGGTGACTGACATCCAGACATCTCTTCACAACCTTTCAATACTAGTGTAATCAGTAGAAAGTTATGGGTTTTAAGATTTAGACATTTTCAGCACAGCATTTAAAAGACAATTTTTATCATTAAACAATAATAAAAAATAATAATAATAATATATTTTACATTTGTATTCATTCTGTCTTATGAATAGCTGTGTTTATTTTTTATTATTGTTTAACGATAAAAATTGTCTGAATGTTGCCCACAAGCATCCTGGTGCCTTTCATACTCAAACAGAAATGTATATGAAAGTGTGTGCTAGATAATATACATAGAACAAATAAACATACACTAATAATCACTGCATGACATTAACATGAAACCATGAATGCACGTCACTTATCGCTGATAAATATTTTAAAAAGCTCATAGAAAGACTGCGTGCTCTTACTTTGATATGCGGAAATGACGTCACCAGTAGGCGATCGCTTGCTATCCGAAAATAGCCGAGTGATACGAGTGGATTTTCGTTCGGACCGGCGGAAAGTTTGTTTCAAAACTCCGTGTGTGTAAAAAGCAAATCCACAGGCGTATAACTGAGATCCACAAATGTTTTTTCGATTCACAAATAAAAACTGAGTTCACAAATGCTTTTCATTTATTTGTAAATTAATTTAATGTATTTTTTATATTTGTGGAATTTGTTTGTGTATTTGCAGATCCGTTTTATATTTGCAAAATATTTTTGTGAGTATACAAATCTTTTTTTTGTATTTGTGGAAGGTGTTTATATTTACAGATTACACATTTACACACAGATTGTCGATCTGCACGCACACAACATTATGAAACAAATCTAACTCCATATTTGACCCTCATGAAAAGAGCATCGCACACCAAAACTGCTTTAAAAAGAAGAAGGCAGAGAATGTAACATCTCCTGTGTTAGCTTGTGTGCATGTCAATAGTGAAATGGCAGCAGGGTTCAAAAAACAAATGGAAAACATGTTCCACACAGCCTATTATGTGCTGATGAAAGAAAAGCCATTTACTGACTTTCCTGACCTTGTGGAGCTTAACAGCAGGACTGGCTCAAACATGCCATAAAAAATAAATTAAAATAAATGCTGTTAAAGCAAATTGTTCTTTTTCGTGATTATTGGGATCTATACCTGACGTTGACATGGGCCAGTGGTTACAATAGTCGGGCCAGTGGCAAATTTTCCTTATTGTCTACCCCTGCTAAAGAATGATGTACCGTTTTTGTTTGTCATCTTGTGTGTATAGATGTGCCTGATCTCCTAAAGACCATGAAGCGTGTAATTGATTTGGCTGAAACTCCTAAGAGATCCAGTTTGGAGCTGAGCACACCACCATTGCCCCCCCAAAGTTCTCAGGAGTCCAGGCTCAGTTCATCATCTGCAGATTCACTGCTGTCCATCCCCAGATCTTCACCATCTAGCTCAGGGGTGGGCAAACTTTTTGGCTTGGGGGCCACATTGACTATTAAAATTTGACAGACGGGCCAGGTCAGCACAAGATACAATACATATAAAAAAAACTGCATTTGTTAACAGTACATATCTAACATAAACAGAAAAAAGCATTGAAGTATTAACATACTTTTTTAATGAGAACAGTGTTGTTGATCACCCATTTTAGCTAGTGCATCGAAGTCTGGTGGTAATTCTGTTGTGGCAATTCTCAGAACAGATCTGAGGTGTTCATCACTCATCTGGGATCTGTGGGGTGCTTTGTTGGTGTTCATCACACTAAAAGTCTGTTCACACACATATGTAGAGCCAAACAACACCAGCATCCTCTGTGCCATCTTCTGAAAGTTTGGAAATTTGGCTGCACTTAATGAAGCATAAAACTCATCCAGTTTCAGGGAGTTGAACTTGTCCTTTAACACCATGTCACATTGGAGCTCAATCAGTTCCAACTGCAACTCCTGTGGCACCGTTTCCGGGTCGTGTGAGAAGGGACATGACACCAGCTGAAGTGCCCTGTCAATTTTTCCAAAATCACGAAACCGACGGCAGAATTCCTCATGCAGGTCATCCAGTGATTTCCCATATTTTTTCACATGGTGCGGGGCCTCTTTTAACGTAGCCAGTGTGGGGAAATGAGCAAATGACTTGTCTGACATTTGCTTCGAAAATAAAACCAGCTTGGTTTTGAAGGCTCTGACGTTTGCTTGCATTTCATGAACAAACTGTTTTTTTCCTTGTAGCTTCACATTCAGCTCGTTCATGTGTGTCAGTATGTCCACAGTAAAAGCTAAATCACAAAGCCAATCTGTGTCATTCAGCTCAGGAAAATTGTCAGTATTGTCAAGTAGCTCCAAAAATGAAATAATATCCTGTTTGAGCTCCCACACACGTTGGCATACTTTTCCCAAACTTAACCAGCGGACATTAGAATGGTAAAGTAAGTCCGTGTGATCAGCATCAGTTTCTTCAAGAAAATGAATAAATTGACGACGGTGAAGTCCCCTTGCTCGAATAAAGTTAACAAGTTTCACAACGGGCTTCACTACGTGGTCAAGCTGCAACACGGATTTACACAGTGCCTCTTGGTGAATTATGCAGTGTAGGAAAATTACCTCCTGCTCAGGGTTGTCCTCTCTCACCCTGTCCTGAATTCTCTTGAGCATCCCAATGTTTTTTCCTGTCAGATTTGGTGATCCATCTGTGGTAACGTTGGTGAGCGTACTCCAAGGTAACTTGTGCTTCAGTACGACCGCTGACACGCTGTTACATAAATCCTCTCCACGTGTTTTTCCTTTCAGGGATTCCATATCCAAAAACTCCTCCGTTATCTCGAAATTCTCATTAATCCCTCTGATAAAAAATAAAAGCTGAGCGGTGTCCTTTATATCATTGCTTTCGTCCAGTGCCAAAGAATATAATGTAAATGACTCCGCTTTTTTGTTTAGCTTGCTAGTTAAGTGTTCGTACGGCGAGTCACTGTCCTGCGTGATAAGCTCACTTTTTCAAATTTGTTCTTGCTCTCAGGACATAAAATATTTGCTGTCTCTACCATGCACTCTTTAATAAACTCCCCTTCGGAGAAAGACTTGCTGGCCTTTGCTAGTTTGAATGCTAGTAAATAACTTGTCTTCGTGCTTGCTTCTTGGATGGAAGTTGCTCGAATAAAGGTGTTTTGCTGAGCCTGCAAGCTAGCTACCAACCTGTCAGCGGTAGCCGTACGTTCTTGTGTTGAAAGGTTGCTAGCGTAATTAGCATGCTTGGTGAAAAAGTGACGGCTGATGTTGTATTCTTTTAAAACCGCAACGGTTTCTTGGCAAATAAGACACACAGCCTTGGACCGGACTTCAGTAAAAAAGTATTTAGGCGTCCATTCTTTCTTAAAAACCCGGCACTCACTGTCGACTTTTCTTTTCTTTGACATTGCTGTAGATGGGTTCTGATCTGACCAGTAGAAGAGCGATAACTGGAAATCATAGAACAGTGTTTCTCAACCGGTGGGGCGGGCGCGAGTAGGCAACAGGATGGAGGGAAAAATCATAAAAATAAAAAAAAAATCATTAAAAACAAATCGCGAAAATCCCCATGTCGAAAATGCAAGTGGTTAGACTACTACAACACAGAAACAAATCAACCAGACAGTTTCATGTATTTTGAGCCTGTGACGCGATATCACGTAACCGCTAGCCTACTATAAAAAAGCCCGCACACCCTTGTGCCATTTTTCGCTAGTATATTTGTTATCACTCTTGATATCAGCCTTTACCAAACCAAAAGTCTTTTTAAAGACTAAAACCCACAAATAGTCTTTTTAAAGACTAAAACCTGCCCTGGCTACTTTTTTTTTTTAACTGGCGTGCACTTTGCTAGGTAGCTTACCCCTCTGACTTAGCCCACACCGTGTTGCAACATACACACCATAGATACACACACACACACGACACTCACTCACTGACTCACTAAAGTTACAATCTGTCTTCAAATTAAATATTTTATTAAAAAATTGTATTGCCTGCAAAACACTTGCATTAAAGAACGTCCAAGTCCCGTCTGTTAACTTCAGTCCCCGTCCGATTGTCTCTCAGCATGGGCTCACAGTCGCATCCAAATTATAATTAGCCAACAAAGATGGATAGTTTTCTAGTGAGGACCAACAAGGCAACAGACCCACCGCCAGCTGTAAAAAAGCTTCGAAGGTATGATGAATCCTACCTGCAATTTGGTTTTACGGTCACGGCTGATCTGAGACCTCAGTGTGTCGTGTGTGCTGAGGTGCTGGCAAACGACAGCATGAAGCCCTGCAAGCTTAAAAGACACCTCGAAACGAAACAGACAAGCCGGCAGACTATTTTAAACGAAAGCTTGATGGCCTCCATCAGCAACAGGCATCCATTTCAGTCCACAGCACTGTGTCGAAACAGTGTTTGGAGGCATCGTATGTAGTGGCCAAAAGAATCGCTAAACTGGGTAAACCGCATACAGAGACGACTCTGGTTTTGCCGGCCGTGCAGGATATGTGCAGAATAATGTTAGGAGATAGTGCAGCAGCCAAACTTGGGGCAGTCCCACTCTCCAATGATACAGTCGCAAGGAGAATATCAGACATGTCAAACGACATCAGAGAGCAACTTGTACAGTTTATCAATCAGAGTCCTTACTATGCGCTGCAGCTGGACGAATCAACTGATGTCGCTGGACAGGCACAGCTCCTCGCATATGTCCGATATCTGCGCGACAAGGCCATTGAGGAAGATGTTCTGTTTTGTCGGCCTCTTAAATCGCACACCACAGGAGAAGCTATATTTGATGTCATTAATGGGTTTGTGCGTGAAAATGGTCTGGCTTGGGACTGATGCGTTGGCCTATGCACGGATGGTGCACGGGCAATGACGGGCCGCGAGCGTGGCCTAGCTGCTCGCGTTCAACAAGTAGCTCCACTTGCGAAATGGACACACTGTATGGTCCATCGCGAAGCATTAGCTGCCAAAAAAATGTCGGTTCTGTTTGACTCCGTGCTGAACCAATCCGTGAAAATGAAATCTGATCAAATCACGGCCACTAAACTCTCGCTTGTTTGGGGTCCTCTGCCAGGAGATGGGGTCAGGGCACGAACAGCTGCTCCTGCACACTGAAGTTCGCTGGCTCTCCAGGGGCCGGGTGTTACAGCGGTTATATGAGCTGCGAGCGGAGGTGAAGTGTTTTTTGACAGAAATCAAATCAGATCTGGCTAAGCATCTGGATGACACCATGTGGCTTGCGTCCCTGGCCTATCTGGTCGATATATTTGACCGTTTGAATGGCCTCAACTTGTCTTTGCAAGGCCGCGAAACTCATATTTTGCTCCTCGCGGACAGAGTGAACCGCCTTCACACAAAAAATTGACCTCTGGCATGGCCGCATCAGTCGAGGGAACTGCGACATGTTCCTCAGCCTTGCAGACTTTATCACTGATGCAGGCACGTCACACGATTTCACCTCTTTATTTCAGTCAGCGTCTGAGCACCTGTCTGCAATGAGACAACAATTTGCAACGTATTTCAAAGAGGATTAACGCTCTTTCGCGTGGGTTCGAGATCCATTTGTGTGCACAGCAAACGAGCTGTCAATTGACATGCAGGAACAGCTTATTGAGCTGAAGAGTGACAGTAGGCTGAAGGAACGTTTCACCTCCTGCCCTCTTTCGTCATTCTGGGCAGCATTGATGCAGGAATACCCTCAACTCTGTGACGTCGCATTGAAGATTCTCCTCCCTTTCGCGTCGACATATTTGTGTGAGGCAGGCTTCTCGAAAATGACTGCACTCAAAACGAAATACCGGAATCGTGCACAAATTGAGGATGATTTGAGGCTATGTTTATCAGACATTACACCAAGAATTGAGGATCTTTGCAAGGCAAAGCAGGCTCAGGCAAAGTCCTTCTAAGGCAAGTCATCTCACTCGGCGGCAAAATTGGCCACGCCTCCGGGCAGCTATTTGGCCATAGGAAGACCAACCGGCTATCTAAATGAATAGGGAGAGAGCTGTATCTCCATTTTCCGAGGTCTAAGGGACATAAAAAACATATGTTTTGAAATCACGATGAAAATCAAACTATAATCGCTGAAAGGGTCTGATGGTTTGGTATCAAATTAACGTTTTAAAAGCCTTTTTCCTTACAGGCATCTTGGACTGCGCATGCGCAATACTTCACGACAGTCTTCATTTACGGCAGGCACTGACAGCAAGACGTCATCTTACGCTCACAGCAGAGACAGGAGTTTGCTCACAGTCAACTTTCCCAGATCATGCCACAATTTTGGATAAAGCATTACAAAATATATGTACACAAATTAGTATAAACTGCTGATCATGTGTTTTAAAATGTCGCTGTTGAAAATGACTTCCAAGTGTCGCAAAAACGTGACCGCGTAGGACCAGCAAAATGATTGGAGCAACGGCACCAGAAGAGGCGGGACATGTGCAAACACCGGCCATCTTGGCGTTACGTAGTTTCCCTATGCATTTCAATGGGAGTGATATGTCTCCTCTTATTATAATGTCTCTGGCTCAGGTCTCACATTAACATCGCCTACCTCCCGGTTATAACAATAGCCTAGTAATGATAATAGGCCTATGATGATAATAATAATAATAATAATAATAATAATAGTAATACTACTACTACTACTACTACTACTAATAATAATAATAATGATGATAATAATAACAGCAAAGCATGTAACTATAATTATATAGCTAGCCTAGTAATGATAATAGGGATATCACTACTCATAATAATAATAATAATAATAATAATAATAATGCCTGCAAGCTCACATTAGAAGTCTGGTGCTACTGCCAGTTATAACAATAGCCTAGTAATGATGATAGGCCTACCTGATGATTATAATAATTATAATAATAATAATAATAGTGTGGGCCTAAAAATAACAAATCTATTATTTTATATATCTATCTATCTATCTATCTATCTATCTATGCAAGGTGGTGTAGTGGGGTTGGGGCCGCGAGGGAGGGTGACACCGGGAGGAGGGGGGGCCCCAACTGCAATGAACCAGCTTTGGGGGGGCCCAGCTTGCAAAAGGTTGAGAACCCCTGTCATAGAACATCCGTGACGTCACGCATTGGTTTGTGGACTGCTGCTCGGAAGCCAATAGTATTGAATCTAGGCAGCGCCATCTTGAAAATTTCGGGTGCATGCCGGGAAAAAAAGAACACGGATTCTACTTATATGGGTATGAGGCGGAGTCATGGACTGGCTGGATCTCAAGGACATTGGTCAATCAACCTGTCAATCACGCCGTAGCCACGCCCTAATGCATACCCTGCTTTATCGTCAAATATAAAATCAGGGAGGCCAAAATTTCACAAATGAACATCATACTGCATTGAAGAAGGCTTTAAACTAGCGATTGAAACCATAAACACATTTTGAAAACGTTTACTGAGGTTAGAAATCAAGTGAGAAATTGGTGAATTCTCCATTGACTTGTATAGAGACAGAAGTCTTTTTGAACACAAAACGGTCGCCCCCCTGGTGGCCTTTTGATAGAATGCAGCTCTAAGTTACTTCCGCATTGGCTTATTTTCAGAGGACAGGAACTCCCCGCCTGCTGGAAATGCGCTACTGCACCACCTGGTGTTGAAATGCCTGTCATTACAAGTCAAAATGAAATAAATGCAATCATTCACATCAAACCTTAATTCTGTACCAATCTTCGGCGGGCCAGATTAAAAAGACCAACGGGCCGGATGTGGCCCGCGGGCCGTAGTTTGCCCACCCCTGATCTAGCTCCAGATCAGTCTGTTCCATCAAAAAGGGACTCCCAGTCATCCAAGGTAATTGATTTTTAAAGAATAAATAAATCCAGTGCATACATTGGATCTGCTGCCTCTCAGATGTACATGTATGAGTATGGAAGATCTAATTTTTGTTTTAATGTCTTAAGTCTCTAGGGGTAAGCAAATTATATTTAAATCCTAAATACTCACAATGTCTCCTTGTTTGAACAGGTGGAGATCCATCCTGGGACTGCAGTCATGGTTGAGAAACTGGCATGGGCCTATGCAGTAAATTCAAATTCAGCAACAGTATTTCTGAGGCATCTGCTCACAGCAGTCTTCCCAATGGAGATACTGCTGGTGAGCAATCTTCGTGGGGGGAAACGAGGCGATGTTCGTCTACCGCTGGACAAAACTAAACTGGATGCCATCTACAATAAGTTTTCAACCTGTTATGGTATGTGTTTTGGCAATAGACCATGCTTTTTACTGATTTCATACACCATACCTGCATTTAGAGTGTCAGACTTTAATGTCAGTTGTGTTAAATTCTATGAAACACATAGAGAACGTACAATTTCTACCCAACATTTCAAGTGTTAATGAAACAATGCATTGCCAAATGGAAGAAGGTAATTTATAGAATACTGTCTGATCTGCCCTTGCTTGAATAATGTTTTATATACACAGGTGTAATTAGTGCTGTCAAGAGATTTAAAAAATTGAGAGATTAATTTTAATCTGTAATGAATTGATCTAATTAATCTCTTTTTTTTAATCTCAGCTAAAAATTGCTGAGAAAAGCTCTCAGCTTGAGGTATTTTCATTTAAATTCATTACCTTATTGTTGCAGATCAAAAGATTGACTTTATAAAATTATTGTTTTTAACAGATAAACAGATGCTGTCCTAGCTATTTACACTCCGCTGTAGCCTATTTGAGACTAGTCCCAAGTGCTGTCTGCAACCTTTAGTTTCGATCACCAGGGGTGACAATGTTGCTTTTGTGTTCTTTTGTCAGTCTCCTAATTATTAGAAAATAAAAATAAAATAAAACACTCAACACTTTTTTGAGCAATACAAATGCTGAACACTGAACTTCTTGAATCTACATGAAAACGCAGTTTCACCCCAAACAACTTTTCTTATTCGTTTGGAAAAAATCTCCGTAAACACGTCATCGCTTCCAGAAATATCTGCGTACACGGATCCACTGAAAACGCTGTAGTAGGCTACACACGCAGGGCCTGTATGTGGACATTAATATAACGCAATGATGCTTTTTTATTGGTTACTTTCATATTAATAATTGCACTGTTATTCTTTTCCATTTTCCCCTATTGTGTTCATAAATAGGTGCAACGCATGGATCATCTTGCCTGCAGTTGTTTTGACAATAACAATACACCCTTAAACATTTATTTGTCAGAACATAGTCAGGAATACAATCTTAATACAAAAATGAAAGATAAAAGATTCAGTTGGTAATACCATCCTGTTGTCAAGCTGGGTCAATTTTGATCCTGGAGGACAACAGGCATAAAAAAAAGATCTATAATTTCATTTAAATGAGGCCTATTGGTCATAATTTCTAAAGATATGTGTAAAATATGTGGTAATAAATTGGAATGAAGTTGGATAAGAAAAAGATATGACACAGAATCAAACCAGATGGGTCCATTTTGACCCAGTAGGACAAAAGTTGTACAGTTGGCAGGAAGAAAACGGGGCTTAAAATGATGTTATGATGTAATATTTATTGTGCATAAATTGGTTTTGAACATCAGCTTATTCAGCTAAGATGTTGCTTAGCTGAACAAGCTGTTGCTCTTGTGCACAGTATTATAAAGTAGCATTATAAAATGCTACAAAGGGCAGATGGATTAGCAGCTCTTTGTTCAACTGTGTTTTCTGAGTTGTCATTCATACAAGTTACCTTGTCTACAGGCTCTAAACTCCTTTCTTTGACTGGATTTGTCTCCTCCCTTAAAATCATTTCCTCCAGTTCATCAAAGTCCATCAAATGTATTGGACGTGGATCCTCGTCGAGGTCCCATGAATTAACCTTTTCTACAGGCTCAAAAATCACTTCTTTTCCTGAGTTGACTTTGACTGAAGTTACCTCTAAACTCCTTTCTTTGACTTTATTTTCCTCCTCCCTTAAAATCATTTCCTCCAGCTCATCAAAGTCCATTAAATGTATCGGACGTGGATCCTCGTCGAGGTCCCATGAATTAACCTTTTCTACAGGCTCAAAAATCACTTCTTTTCCTGAGTTGACTTTGACTGAAGTTACCTCTAAACTCCTTTCTTTGACTTTATTTTCCTCCTCCCTTAAAATCATTTCCTCCAGTTCATCAAAGTCCATCAAATGTATTGGACGTGGATCCTCGTCGAGGTCCCATGAATTAACCTTTTCTACAGGCTCAAAAATCACTTCTTTTCCTGAGTTGACTTTGACTGAAGTTACCTCTAAACTCCTTTCTTTAACTTTATTTTCCTCCTCCCTTAAAATCATTTCTTCCAGTTCATCAAAGTCCATTAAATGTATCGGACGTGGAGCCTCATGCTGATCTCTATATGGTTGTACTTCGATTTTCAAAGTCTTTTGAGTTATGTCATATGCCCACTTTGTAGGTCTGTGCTGACGCACATAAGGTTTTACTTCGATTTTTATAGTCCGTGGGTGATTTACTACCACTGGAGTTAGCACATGTGCAGATTCCATAACTGTTTCCTCCACTTTGTTTTCGTTGTTATCAATTCAAACAATATCAATCAGTATCAAACAGAATCTTAAGGTCTATATACATTCTGGAATGTCTTTATGATGTCATCTTCAAAGACATTGTGAATTTGACGATGACATCAGAGTTGCATTTGTGACATCACCAGTGTGTGTGTGTGTGTGGTGCGCCACCATCACCCACTATGACCTAGAAAATAAACATTTAGAATTATCACCTTTCTGATAATATCAATAAAAACTGAAAACGTACTGTAAACTAAAGAGACTGTTCTGCTGTCAATAATATTTCACATATTTTATTAAACAAAATAATTATCACTCTCTGATACTGTGAAGTAATTGCGTTTCTTTACGGGTGTCATGCAAGGAGTGTCAGAAGAAAGACTATTAGCAGACCAGCTCCAATGTGTAGAAGATAAAACCCAATAATGCTGGCAACATGGAGTATACACTTCCTCCAAGATAGATTTTTGATAGCTCATCAAAGACCTTGGTGATATGTGTTTGCAATGCCGCAATGTAAGGCTTTATCCACTGACGAACAATCCAGTATTACAAGTGTCCTCAGCGTTTACTTCCCTGAGTACTTTTTGAGGTCGCTGGTCACACCCTTGCATATTTTATCACTGTATTTGATGTCAGGGATGTTCTCGCCGGTGTGGAAAGGCACTGTCCCGGTCGTATCATCAGTACTGTAAGCTGCTGTTACTGGTGATACTGTCTGGGATGCACTCTCCTTCAGCCACATCTCTCAAAAGCATGAGGCCAACAAAATTATAAGACCAAATATGGGTATGTGCATTTCAGAAAGTTTTGGCAGATAAGGCTGCTTTGCATAAATCAAAGTATTTCCAAGCCTAAAAAAATAGTGTCCCAGATTACAAAATCTACAAATTCTGAGACCATTTGACACAAGGAACATTAATATATGTAACATCTCAGGGATTTAATAATGATATTACGTGTTGATATAATGTATTGGATTCATATGTAAATATGTTGAACAAGTCAGAATTGCAAAGTATCCCACATTACCCTGATCCACCCTAGATGCTCTCGGGAGTAATCGATGGCCGGCTGCAGACTACCACTTGGCTCTGCTCCTCTGTGCATGGAGGAGTTTCTCCAACAGTGGGCATATTCCACACTTGACTGGCCACAATTAAAAACACTTAAAAGCAGGACTAAAAACCTAAAACACATAACAGACTAAACCCCGCCCCACTTAAACACACAAATACACACTACACAGAGCTGCATGCAACAAGCTGCTGCTCCACTGTCACCATAACAACATATAAATGAAAATTAAAAATCTGAACATCACTACTTAAGTATGATTACAGTATGGTAAATGTTGTAACCCTTTGTAGTTCACACCAAGAAAGTTCTACCTCTTTGTGGCCATGACAACATAAAACCTTAAATTTTATGTTGTTTTTTGTGTGTTTTTGGATGGTTCACATGTGCAGGATTTAATTGTATTGCACAGTATGGCTATTGAAAACATTAGTAGTAGTTGAAATAGATACATTATTTATACCAAATAGAGTAACTAGTAATCTGTATCTTTTACATTTCCAAAGTAACCTTCCCAACTGTGGTTATATTACACATTTTTTCTCAGTAACTGCAATATACATTTAAAAAACAACACATTTTCTGAATAGACTTTAACCACGTAATTAAAGCGGGAGATCTGAGATCTTAAAGAAGAAAATGCTAATTTGAAGGACTTGATTGTCGAAGGTATCACTTCTTTTCACTTATTTAACAATTACACAACCAAAACAATGCACTGTAGCCATACTATATTGTACTAAAGAATGATGTACCGTTTTTGTTTGTCATCTTCTGTGTATAGATGTGCCTGATCTCCTAAAGACCATGAAGCGTGTAATTGATTTGGCTGAAACTCCTAAGAGATCCAGTTTGGAGCTGAGCACACCACCATTGCCCCCCCAAAGTTCTCAGGAGTCCAGGCTCAGTTCATCATCTGCAGATTCACTGCTGTCCGTCCCCAGATCTTCACCATCTAGCTCCAGATCAGTCTGTTCCATCAAAAAGGGACTCCCAGTCATCCAAGGTAATTGATTTTTAAAGAATAAATAAATCCAGTGCATACATTGGATCTGCTGCCTCTCAGATGTACATGTATGAGTATGGAAGATCTAAATTTTGTTTTAATGTCTTAAGTCTCTAGGGGTAAGCAAATTATATTTAAATCCTAAATACTCACAATGTCTCCTTGTTTGAACAGGTGGAGATCCATCCTGGGACTGCAGTCATGGTTGAGAAACTGGCATGGGCCTATGCAGTAAATTCAAATTCAGCAACAGTATTTCTGAGGCATCTGCTCACAGCAAGTCTTCCCAATGGAGATACTGCTGGTAACTGGCAATCTTCGTGGGGGGAAACGAGGCGATGTTCGTCTACCTCTGGACAAAACTAAACTGGATGCCATCTACAGTAAGTTTTCAACCTGTTATGGTATGTGTTTTGGCAATAGACCATGCTTTTTACTGATTTCATACAGCATACCTGCATTTAGAGTGTCAGACTTTAATGTCAGTTGTGTTAAATTCTATGAAACACATAGAGAACGTACAATTTCTACCCAACATTTCAAGGGTTAATGAAACAATGCATTGCCAAATGGAAGAAGGTAATTTATAGAATGCTGTCTGATCTGCCCTTGCTTGTATAATGTCTTATATACACAGGTGTAATTAGTGCAGTCAAGAGATTTAAAAAATTGAGAGATTAATTTTGATCTGTAATGAATTGATCTAATTAATCTCTTTTTTTAATCTCAGCTAAAAATTGCTGAGAAAAGCTCTCAGCTTGAGGTATTTTCATTTAAATTCATTACCTTATTGTTGCAGATCAAAAGATTGACTTTATAAAATTATTGTTTTTAACAGATAAACAGATGCTGTCCTAGCTATTTACACTCCGCTGTAGCCTATTTGAGACTAGTCCCAAGTGCTGTCTGCAACCTTTAGTTTCGATCACCAGGGGTGACAATGTTGCTTTTGTGTTCTTTTGTTAGTCTCCTAATTATTAGAAAATAAAAATAAAATAAAACACTCAACACTTTTTTGAGCAATACAAATGCTGAACACTGAACTTCTTGAATCTACATGAAAACGCAGTTTCACCCCAAACAACTTTTCTTATTCGTTTGGAAAAAATCTCCGTAAACACGTCGTTTCCAGAAATATCTGCGTACACGGATCCACTGAAAACGCTGTAGTAGGCTACACACGCAGGGCCTGTATGTGGACATTAATATAACGCAATGATGCTTTTTTATTGGTTACTTTCATATTAATAATTGCACTGTTATTCTTTTCCATTTTCCCCTATTGTGTTCATAAATAGGTGCAACGCATGGATCATCTTGCCTGCAGTTGTTTTGACAACAACAATACACCCTTAAACATTTATTTGTCAGAACATAGTCAGGAATACAATCTGAATACAAAAATGAAAGATAAAAGATTCAGTTGGTAATACCATCCTGTTGTCAAGCTGGGTCAATTTTGATCCAGGAGGACAACAGGCATAA
The DNA here is from genome assembly GCF_027409825.1 of Scomber japonicus. Lineage (NCBI taxonomy): Eukaryota > Metazoa > Chordata > Actinopteri > Scombriformes > Scombridae > Scomber > Scomber japonicus. The sequence goes on along the minus strand of NC_070599.1, from coordinate 19,523,826 downwards.
AAAAAGATCTATAATTTCATTTAAATGAGGCCTATTGGTCATAATTTCTAAAGATATGTTTAAAATATGTTGTAATAAATTGGAATGAAGTTGGATAAAAAAAAGATATGACACAGAATCAAACCAGATGGGTCCATTTTGACCCAGTAGGACAAAAGTTGTACAGTTGGCAGGAAGAAAACGGGGCTTAAAATGATGTTATGATGTAATATTTATTGTGCATAAATTGGTTTTGAACATCATCTTATTCAGCTAAGATGTTGCTTAGCTGAACAAGCTGTTGCTCTTGTGCACAGTATTATAAAGTAGCATTATAAAATGCTACAAAGGGCAGATGGATTGATTAGCAGCTCTTTGTTCAACTGTGTTTTCTGAGTTGTCATTCATACAAGTTACCTTGTCTACAGGCTCTAAACTCCTTTCTTTTGTCTCCTCCCTTAAAATCATTTCCTCCAGTTCATCAAAGTCCATTAAATGAATCGGACGTGGATCTTCGTCGAGGTCCCATGAATTTACCTCGTCTCCAGGCTCAAAAATCACTTCTTTTCCTGAGTTGACTTTGACTGAAGTTACCTCTAAACTCCTTTCTTTGACTTTATTTTCCTCCTCCCTTAAAATCATTTCCTCCAGTTCATCAAAGTCCATCAAATGAATCGGACGTGGATCTTCGTCGAGGTCCCATGAATTTACCTCGTCTCCAGGCTCAAAAATCACTTCTTTTCCTGAGTTGACTTTGACTGAAGTTACCTCTAAACTCCTTTCTTTAACTTTATTTTCCTCCTCCCTTAAAATCATTTCCTCCAGTTCATCAAAGTCCATCAAATGTATTGGACGTGGATCCTCGTCGAGGTCCCATGAATTTACCTTTTCTACAGGCTCAAAAATCACTTCTTTTCCTGAGTTGACTTTGACTGAAGTTACCTCTAAACTCCTTTCTTTCCCTTTATTTTCCTCCTCCCTTAAAATCATTTCTTCCAGTTCATCAAAGTCCATTAAATGTATCGGACGTGGAGCCTCATGCTGATCTCTATATGGTTGTACTTCGATTTTCAAAGTCTTTTGAGTTATGTCATATGCCCACTTTGTAGGTCTGTGCTGACGCACATAAGGTTTTACTTCGATTTTTATAGTCCGTGGGTGATTTACTACCACTGGAGTTAGCACATGTGCAGATTCCATAACTGTTTCCTCCACTTTGTTTTCGTTCTTATCAATTCAAACAATATCAATCAGTATCAAACAGAATCTTAAGGTCTATATACATTCTGGAATGTCTTTATGATGTCATCTTCAAAGACATTGTGAATTTGACGATGACATCAGAGTTGCATTTGTGACATCACCAGTGTGTGTGTGTGTGTGTGTGGTGCGCCACCATCACCCACTATGACCTAGATAATAAACATTTAGAATTATCACCTTTCTGATAATATCAATAAAAACTGAAAACGTACTGTAAACTAAAGAGACTGTTCTGCTGTCAATAATATTTCACATATTTTATTAAACAAAATAATTATCACTCTCTGATACTGTGAAGTAATTGCGTTTCTTTACGGGTGTCATGCAAGGAGTGTCAGAAGAAAGACTATTAGCAGACCAGCTCCAATGTGTAGAAGATAAAACCCAATAATGCTGGCAACATGGAGTATACACTTCCTCCAAGATAGATTTTTGATAGCTCATCAAAGACCTTGGTGATATGTGTTTGCAATGCCGCAATGCCGCAATGCCAGGCTTTATCCACTGACGAACAATCCAGTATTACAAGTGTCCTCAGCGTTCACTTCCCTGAGTACTTTTTGAGGTCGCTGGTCACACCCTTGCATATTTTATCACTGTATTTGATGTCTGGGATGTTCTCGCCGGTGTGGAAAGGCACTGTCCCGGTCGTATCATCAGTACTGTAAGCTGCTGATACTGGTGATACTGTCTGGGATGCACTCTTCTTCAGCCACATCTCTCAAAAGCATGAGGCCAACAAAATTATAAGACCAAATATGGGTATGTGCATTTCAGAAAGTTTTGGCAGATAAGGGTGCTTTGCATAAATCAAAGTATTTCCAAGCCTAAAAAAATAGTGTCCCAGATTACAAAATCTACAAATTCTGAGACCATTTGACACAAGGAACATTAATATATGTAACATCTCAGGGATTTAATAATGATATTACGTGTTGATATAATGTATTGGATTCACATGTAAATATGTTGAACAAGTCAGAATTGCAAAGTATCCCACATTACCCTGATCCACCCTAGATGCTCTCGGGAGTAATCGATGGCCGGCTGCAGACTACCACTTGGCTCTGCTCCTCTGTGCATGGAGGAGTTTCTCCAACAGTGGGCATATTCCACACTTGACTGGCCACAATTAAAAACACTTAAAAGCAGGACTAAAAACCTAAAACACATAACAGACTAAACCCCGCCCCACTTAAACACACAAATACACACTACACAGAGCTGCATGCAACAAGCTGCTGCTCCACTGTCACCATAACAACATATAAATGAAAATTAAAAATCTGAACATCACTACTTAAGTATGATTACAGTATGGTAAATGTTGTAACCCTTTGTAGTTCACACCAAGAAAGTTCTACCTCTTTGTGGCCATGACAACATAAAACCTTAAATTTTATGTTGTTTTTTGTGTGTTTTTGGATGGTTCACATGTGCAGGATTTAATTGTATTGCACAGTATGGCTATTGAAAACATTAGTAGTAGTTGAAATAGATACATTATTTATACCAAATAGAGTAACTAGTAATCTGTATCTTTTACATTTCCAAAGTAACCTTCCCAACTGTGGTTATATTACACATTTTTTCTCAGTAACTGCAATATACATTTAAAAAACAACACATTTTCTGAATAGACTTTAACCACGTAATTAAAGCGGGAGATCTGAGATCTTAAAGAAGAAAATGCTAATTTGAAGGACTTGATTGTCGAAGGTATCACTTCTTTTCACTTATTTAACAATTACACAACCAAAACAATGCACTGTAGCCATACTATATTGTACTAAAGAATGATGTACCGTTTTTGTTTGTCATCTTCTGTGTATAGATGTGCCTGATCTCCTAAAGACCATGAAGCGTGTAATTGATTTGGCTGAAACTCCTAAGAGATCCAGTTTGGAGCTGAGCACACCACCATTGCCCCCCCCCAAAGTTCTCAGGAGTCCAGGCTCAGTTCATCATCTGCAGATTCACTGCTGTCCATCCCCAGATCTTCACCATCTCTAGCTCCAGATCAGTCTGTTCCATCAAAAAGGGACTCCCAGTCATCCAAGGTAATTGATTTTTAAAGAATAAATAAATCCAGTGCATACATTGGATCTGCTGCCTCTCAGATGTACATGTATGAGTATGGAAGATCTAATTTTTGTTTTAATGTCTTAAGTCTCTAGGGGTAAGCAAATTATATTTAAATCCTAAATACTCACAATGTCTCCTTGTTTGAACAGGTGGAGATCCATCCTGGGACTGCAGTCATGGTTGAGAAACTGGCATGGGCCTATGCAGTAAATTCAAATTCAGCAACAGTATTTCTGAGGCATCTGCTCACAGCAAGTCTTCCCAATGGAGATACTGCTGGTAACTGGCAATCTTCGTGGGGGGAAACGAGGCGATGTTCGTCTACCTCTGGACAAAACTAAACTGGATGCCATCTACAGTAAGTTTTCAACCTGTTATGGTATGTGTTTTGGCAATAGACCATGCTTTTTACTGATTTCATACAGCATACCTGCATTTAGAGTGTCAGACTTTAATGTCAGTTGTGTTAAATTCTATGAAACACATAGAGAACGTACAATTTCTACCCAACATTTCAAGTGTTAATGAAACAATGCATTGCCAAATGGAAGAAGGTAAATTATAGAATACTGTCTGATCTGCCCTTGTTTGAATAATGTTTTATATACACAGGTGTAATTAGTGCTGTCAAGAGATTTAAAAAATTGAGAGATTAATTTTGATCTGTAATGAATTGATCTAATTAATCTCTTTTTTAATCTCAGCTAAAAATTGCTGAGAAAAGCTCTCAGCTTGAGGTATTTTCATTTAAATTCATTACCTTATTGTTGCAGATCAAAAGATTGACTTTATAAAATTATTGTTTTTAACAGATAAACAGATGCTGTCCTAGCTATTTACACTCCGCTGTAGCCTATTTGAGACTAGTCCCAAGTGCTGTCTGCAACCTTTAGTTTCGATCACCAGGGGTGACAATGTTGCTTTTGTGTTCTTTTGTCAGTCTCCTAATTATTAGAAAATAAAAATAAAATAAAACACTCAACACTTTTTTGAGCAATACAAATGCTGAACACTGAACTTCTTGAATCTACATGAAAACGCAGTTTCACCCCAAACAACTTTTCTTATTCGTTTGGAAAAAATCTCCGTAAACACGTCATCGCTTCCAGAAATATCTGCGTACACGGATCCACTGAAAACGCTGTAGTAGGCTACACACGCAGGGCCTGTGTGTGGACATTAATATAACGCAATGATGCTTTTTTATTGGTTACTTTCATATTAATAATTGCACTGTTATTCTTTTCCATTTTCCCCTATTGTGTTCATAAATAGGTGCAACGCATGGATCATCTTGCCTGCAGTTGTTTTGACAATAACAATACACCCTTAAACATTTATTTGTCAGAACATAGTCAGGAATACAATCTTAATACAAAAATGAAAGATAAAAGATTCAGTTGGTAATACCATCCTGTTGTCAAGCTGGGTCAATTTTGATCCAGGAGGACAACAGGCATAAAAAAAAGATCTATAATTTCATTTAAATGAGGCCTATTGGTCATAATTTCTAAAGATATGTGTAAAATATGTGGTAATAAATTGGAATGAAGTTGGATAAGAAAAAGATATGACACAGAATCAAACCAGATGGGTCCATTTTGACCCAATAGGACAAAAGTTGTACAGTTGGCAGGAAGAAAACGGGGCTTAAAAAGATGTTATGATGTAATATTTATTGTGCATAAATTGGTTTTGAACATCAGCTTATTCAGCTAAGATGTTGCTTAGCTGAACAAGCTGTTGCTCTTGTGCACAGTATTATAAAGTAGCATTATAAAATGCTACAAAGGGCAGATGGATTAGCAGCTCTTTGTTCAACTGTGTTTTCTGAGTTGTCATTCATACAAGTTACCTTGTCTACAGGCTCTAAACTCCTTTCTTTGACTGGATTTGTCTCCTCCCTTAAAATCATTTCCTCCAGTTCATCAAAGTCCATCAAATGTATTGGACGTGGATCCTCGTCGAGGTCCCATGAATTTACCTCGTCTCCAGGCTCAAAAATCACTTCTTTTCCTGAGTTGACTTTGACTGAAGTTACCTCTAAACTCCTTTCTTTGACTTTATTTTCCTCCTCCCTTAAAATCATTTCCTCCAGCTCATCAAAGTCCATTAAATGTATTGGACGTGGATCCTCGTCGAGGTCCCATGAATTAACCTTTTCTACAGGCTCAAAAATCACTTCTTTTCCTGAGTTGACTTTGACTGAAGTTACCTCTAAACTCCTTTCTTTGACTTTATTTTCCTCCTCCCTTAAAATCATTTCCTCCAGTTCATCAAAGTCCATCAAATGTATTGGACGTGGATCCTCGTCAAGGTCCCATGAATTAACCTTTTCTACAGGCTCAAAAATCACTTCTTTTCCTGAGTTGACTTTGACTGAAGTTACCTCTAAACTCCTTTCTTTGACTTTATTTTCCTCCTCCCTTAAAATCATTTCTTCCAGTTCATCAAAGTCCATTAAATGTATCGGACGTGGAGCCTCATGCTGATCTCTATATGGTTGTACTTCGATTTTCAAAGTCTTTTGAGTTATGTCATATGCCCACTTTGTAGGTCTGTGCTGACGCACATAAGGTTTTACTTCGATTTTTATAGTCCGTGGGTGATTTACTACCACTGGAGTTAGCACATGTGCAGATTCCATAACTGTTTCCTCCACTTTGTTTTCGTTGTTATCAATTCAAACAATATCAATCAGTATCAAACAGAATCTTAAGGTCTATATACATTCTGGAATGTCTTTATGATGTCATCTTCAAAGACATTGTGAATTTGACGATGACATCAGAGTTGCATTTGTGACATCACCAGTGTGTGTGTGTGTGTGGTGCGCCACCATCACCCACTATGACCTAGATAATAAACATTTAGAATTATCACCTTTCTGATAATATCAATAAAAACTGAAAACGTACTGTAAACTAAAGAGACTGTTCTGCTGTCAATAATATTTCACATATTTTATTAAACAAAATAATTATCACTCTCTGATACTGTGAAGTAATTGCGTTTCTTTACGGGTGTCATGCAAGGAGTGTCAGAAGAAAGACTATTAGCAGACCAGCTCCAATGTGTAGAAGATAAAACCCAATAATGCTGGCAACATGGAGTATACACTTCCTCCAAGATAGATTTTTGATAGCTCATCAAAGACCTTGGTGATATGTGTTTGAAATGCCGCAATGTAAGGCTTTATCCACTGACGAACAATCCAGTATTACAAGTGTCCTCAGCGTTTACTTCCCTGAGGTCGCTGGTCACACCCTTGCATATTTTATCACTGTATTTGATGTCAGGGATGTTCTCGCCGGTGTGGAAAGGCACTGTCCCGGTCGTATCATCAGTACTGTAAGCTGCTGATACTGGTGATACTGTCTGGGATGCACTCTTCTTCAGCCACATCTCTCAAAAGCACGAGGCCAACAAAATTATAAGACCAAATATGGGTATGTGCATTTCAGAAAGTTTTGGCAGATAAGGCTGCTTTGCATAAATCAAAGTATTTCCAAGCCTAAAAAAATAGTGTCCCAGATTACAAAATCTACAAATTCTGAGACCATTTGACACAAGGAACATTAATATATGTAACATCTCAGGGATTTAATAATGATATTACGTGTTGATATAATGTATTGGATTCATATGTAAATATGTTGAACAAGTCAGAATTGCAAAGTATCCCACATTACCCTGATCCACCCTAGATGCTCTCGGGAGTAATCGATGGCCGGCTGCAGACTACCACTTGGCTCTGCTCCTCTGTGCATGGAGGAGTTTCTCCAACAGTGGGCATATTCCACACTTGACTGGCCACAATTAAAAACACTTAAAAGCAGGACTAAAAACACATAACAGACTAAACCCCGCCCCACTTAAACACACAAATACACACTACACAGAGCTGCATGCAACAAGCTGCTGCTCCACTGTCGCCATAACAACAATAAATGAAAATTAAAAATCTGAACATCACTACTTAAGTATGATTACAGTATGGTAAATTTTGTAACCCTTTGTAGTTCACACCAAGAAAGTTCTACCTCTTTGTGGCCATGACAACATAAAACCTTAAATTTTATGTTGTTTTTGTGTGTTTTTGGATGGTTCACATGTGCAGGATTTAATTGTATTGCACAGTATGACTATTGATAACATTAGTAGTAGTTGAAATAGATACATTATTTATACCAAATAGAGTAACTAGTAATCTGTATCTTTTACATTTCCAAAGTAACCTTCCCAACTGTGGTTATATTACACGTTTTTTCTCAGTAACTGCAATATACATTTAAAAAACAACACATTTTCTGAATGGACTTTAACCACAGAGGTAGGTAACAGCGCCCTCTGCGGTCCAACCTGACTGTGTTGGCACAGAATTACCCAATACTAGGTTTCTGCAGTTGCAGGATTTGCACCCAAATATTACTTTGTCTAACTACTTCTAGTCTTTCAATTCAACTCGTTTGTAAAGATGTGCATGTTCGTGTAATATTGCCAAGAAGCATTGCTACAACAAAGAAATAATCTACCAAACACGAATGTCCTTACTTGTTTGTGTTTATATGAAAAAAAAAAAAATCTAATGTATTCGTTGGGAAAACTTAGGGGTCCTAGAAATGCGGTCCTGAAATTGCAGCCCATGTAACACTGAGATTTCCGAGGCACCGCGAACGCATCATTTCCCCGCATTAACCTGCTCAGTTAGCCAGCAGCTCGTTTATCTACCGCACAGGTGTGTGTGTGTCTCTTTCTCTCCCTCTCTCTCTGTGTGTTGACTCGTCCTTTTTTGTGTCAAATACCGAAAGCTCCAGATGACAAACTAAACGCAGGATGACTGGAATATTTCCTAAAAACTACGGGAACAACAAGAAGAAAGAAAAGCGGAGCTAATGTCAACCAGCTGTATGGTTATCATGTTGGCCCGAGCAGGACAGCACAGAAATTTGACAGCTTATTTTTAGTCTTTTATTTCATTTAACAGGCGCTCAGCTGTAGGCACCATTGAAGCACCACTACATTATTAAGGTAAGTAGCGTTTAACAAGCCTGTCCGTCTCTCTTTCTCTCTCTGCCTTTCTCTATCTCTCTCTCTCCCTGTGTGTGTGTGCAGATTTATGCTTTAGCTCATCAACTCAGCCCAGGAAGGAGATTAACGTAGTGAAGCTAACCAGGTAATTTGTAGGTTACCATCTTCAATTAGAGGTAATTAATCGATAACATTGAGGGGGGTAAAATCATGCTTTGTAAGTTCAGAGGGGGGTAACCATTTTACAGCAGCTCATTCAGGCCTGCACCTCCTGTCTCATGTAGATAAAAGGCAGTAAATCTGGCAGGTTTCCAGCCAGGTTTATCTTCAGGTTATAACCTTTGGACCTCACTAAGTTTATAGAGTTGGTTAAAAACAGGACAGTTAGCCTTGTTCGTTAAATGGCTAATATGTCAGGTTTTACTTTCACTTTTTCATCAGCATATACAGGAAGAAGGTAGTGTTGATTATACTCTCATAGAGGCTTCAAAAAATGGTTGAAATAAGTCAGTTTGCCTGCCTTATTACATTTAGACAGTGGTAGTACTCTGATCAATACAGTAGTGGACAAATACTCAATTACAAGCAAAAGTACTGCATGAAAAACCTAATTAGGCAAATGTGTTATAAGTTTGATGTAGTATGCAGTATTACAGTAAAAGTACTGCAGTATTGAGTGATGTAGTATGCAGTATAACAGTAAAAGTACTGCAGTATTATGAGTGTTGTAGTATGCAGTATTACAGTTAAAGTACTGCAGTATTATGAGTGATGTAGTATGCAGTATTACAGTAAAAGTACTGCAGTATTATGAGTGATGTAGTATGCAGTATTACAGTAAAAGTACTGCAGTATTATGAGTGATGTAGTATGCAGTATTACAGTGAAAGTAGTGATATATTATTATATAAGACATCATTAGATTATTAATAGAGAAGCATCAGTGTTAGAGCAGCATGTTACTGTTGTAGCTGCTGGAGGTGGAGCTAGTTTACACTACTTTATATACAGTTAGCTAGTTTAGTCCAGTGGTTCCCAACCTAGGGTTGGGGCCCCTCCAAAGGTCAGCAGATAAATGTGAGGGGTGGTGAGATGATTAATGGGAGAGGAAAGAAATCAGACCTTTTCTCTAATCTTTGGCTTTTGCTGAAATATTGGATCATTTGAACATTTATTGAAATAAAACCATGTGACAAGTTTAGAGGGAAAAATCACTATTTGATGGAGCTGTTAACAACTGTTAACATTTGAAATGTCGCCATGACTACACACTGGTTTAATCTTTAACAATGTGTTGTATTTTAAAAACTTGTTATATTATCCATTGTGTCAAATCTTTTATATGAAAAGTAACTAAAGCTGTCAGACTCAAAGGTAAAACTTCACCTTTAGCAAACTGTAACCAGTGAATGTCTCACATTAATTTATTTCATGTTAATCGTCTTTCATCATTTCTGCACTACGACCAACTTTAACAACCATTTCTTGTTTTTTTTCCTAAAGGCTTCAACAACCTGTGATTGATCCAGATAATCTACGGAGGGAAAAGTTCAACAACCTCCAGCCTCCTCTCCTCCTCTTCCCCCTCCATCCTCAACTGTCACTCTACCTCTCCATTCATCGTCCCCCTCTCTTTGGATCATTTATACGTCCACCTTCCTTCCTTTCCCCTCCACCTCCTCGTCTCCTTCTGACATGGCCTCGGCCCAGTCGGAGCAGTCCAGCGTCCTGCAGGAGGAGCTCACCTGCCCGGTGTGTCTGGACTTGTACCGGGACCCCCACCTTCTTCCTTGCGGCCATAACTTCTGTAAGACCTGTCTGGACCGGTTAAAGCGGCAGGCGGACCGAGGCCGCCTCCGCTGCCCGGAGTGCCGCGACAGCCACCGATGCAGCACCAACTTTCAGAAAAACTTCAAACTCGCCAACATCGCCGACGACTACCGTCACCGTCGTAGAGCCAGTACAGCGGCCGCTACTGCAGTAAAATCCAGAGAGTTGTTGACGTCTTCTCTGCCGACGCAGCAAGCCAAGAGCATGTGTGCCGTCCCGTGTGACTACTGCCCGTCAGTCGCTGCGGAGAAGGCGTCGTCGTCGAGCAAGTCAGTCGACGGGCCTTCTGTTTCTCAGGAAGTTGGCGACAAGCAGGAAGCCGCCGCTGCCTCGATGTTCGCCGTCAAGACGTGCCTGAAGTGCGAGGTGTCAATGTGCCAGGAGCACGTCAAACCACATCTGGAACTGCCGGCGTTTCGTGAGCATCCACTAACGGACCCTATGAACGACTTCTGGAAGAGGAAGTGTCCAGATCATGATGAGATATTCAGGTATGAGGCGAAGCGTGGACTGAACCTTTTTATCTAGAGTCACTCGATTAATCAATCAATCCCCCGTTTGACCAATATCCTCTGACAGTGACGGCCTATCTCAGGGGAGTCAGACTCATTTTAGTTGAAGGGCCACATACAGTCCATTTTGAGCTCTAGTAAACCAGTAAAACCAGTAAAACCATGGCATAGTAACCTATAAGTAGGGCTGGGCGATATGTGACTCAATGAAAAACAGAAATTGAATTTTGGAAAACAATAAAACTACAAATCCATTAAGTAGCAAAGTAGATATTTAAAGGCTAATTTTTCCCTTTCATATCTGGTTTCTATCATGGTTGCTCCACTAACTTTACTTTTTTCTGTTTTAATAACAAACACACACACTGGACTAAAACTTTCCACCTCATATTTTTCCCTAGTGATGGTAGTGTGGGCAATATCTCACACATATCTGTGATTTATAAAGTTAATCTGGATTTATTTGTTTTGTTCTTTTTTAAAAATTTGATCTGCTGCCAATCCAGATACTACTGCATGGACGACAAGATGTGTGTTTGCAACGCCTGCACTATCGAAGGAGGACACTCGGGACACACAATCAAGACCCTGAAAAACACCATGAAAGATCTGAAGGTAAAATTGGGAAAGATGGTGTTATCAATAAATAAAAAAAAAAGAGTTTTGGAAGTGTTAGATATAAAAGGTAGGGTTCTTCCTCCTCCTTACACTGATCTTACTTCTATTATCCATCTAAATTTGGATACTCAGGATCAGGGTTATTATAGTTAACTAAGACTAAAACTAAAACTAGCGGTGAAAAAATAATTTAGTTAACTGAAATAAACATAAAAATGATCAAAACTAAAATGAACTGCAGATAAAATCAGCTCAGTTTTTTCACTGCATCCTGTTCAGTTTGACTTTTTGACATAATGGGCTGCTTCCAGTAGATGGCAGCAGAGTGGACGCCGTCTGCCGCATAATACTCAAGAAGAAGAAGACGAAAGCGTTAATGCCAGGCGGGGAGTTCTGGTCCTCTGAAATGAGGCCAACGCGGAAGTAACTTAGAACTGCATTCTATCAAAAGGCCACCAGGGGGCGACCGTCTCTATACATGTCAATGGAGAATTCACCAACTTCTCACTTGATTTCTAACCTCAGTAAACGTTTTCAAAATGTGTTTATGGTCTCAATCGCTAGTTTAAAGCCTTCTTCAATGCAGTATGATGTTCATTTGTGAAATTTTGGCCTCCCTGATTTTATATTTGATGATAAACCAGGGTATGCATTAGGGTGTGGCTACGTCCTGATTGACAGGTTGATTGACCAAAGTCCTCGAGATCCAGCCCTCGCGACCATAGCAACCTCCCCGCTCCGCCCATGGCCCCGCCTCATGCCCATATAAGTAGAATCCGTGTTTTTATTTTTCCCAACATGCACCTGAAATTTTCAATATGGCGTTGCCCAGATTCGAAACTATTGGCTTCCGAGCAGCAGTTAACAATTTTCTAGAAAGAAGAAGAAGTTCCAGGTAGAAGACATTACAGCTCGATATGGGAATATTTTGAAAAACTAAGACCAATAAGAATAAGACTAAATAAAAACTAAAACTACTTAAATCACTTGCTAAACTAACTAAAACTAAACTTCTGAACTAAATAAAAATAAAAACTAATGCAAATTTCAAAACTATAATAACCCTGATCAGGATAAAGTCTACAAAGTAATGTTTAAATAGGTGAAGTCCACAGTCTGCTCACTTTAACCTCCTTTTTCATTGTCTGACTTACGCACAAAGTCCCGTGTGATGAGTCTGGAAACCCGATGAATGAAAACCAGTCAGTGAATGTGACTGACAGCGTCACATGACTTTGTGGTCTTTCTATAGAGGACTAGTTATGTTCACTTCCTGTACGCTTCCCCATTCTCCTGAACACAGTGTGAAGTTGAGAAGCTTCCAGTATTCAGTCCACAGCGTGTCGCATGAGCAGCATCGAACTAATAACTAGTGTCCTTCTCAGACTACAGTATTATAATATATTAAGTTGTCCTAATTCAGGGGTAAGAGGTCCAATTTACGAAAATTTCCTCTAGTGAAGGTCCAGAATATCATAATGTCCGTGCTATTTTTCAGTACCTAGAAGTAGCATTGTAGTTATATGTAGTTTAATATCAGCATCTGTGTGTAGTGGTTAGATTGTAGACTGTCAAATAAATACAGTAGAATTAATTTATTAGTATTTACACTGAATCTGATTACACTGCTCCACTTTTACCGTAATAGCTGGAGAAGATGCACCCGTTAAAATAGAAAAGCTCGGACATTAGCTTGCCTGTTAATGACCTCTGTCCTATTTCTGCATTGAGGAAGGAAGCAAGAAGTAAGAAGTAAGCTAGAAAAAGTCAGTGTGTTGCTATTTCTGCACTTTTGGAGCCAGATAGACTCAAAATAATGAAACACCCTCCACATGATTTTTTTTCTAGTGCTTAAAATAATTTTCTGCTTTAATCAGCTTATTTTGAAAGTTGTGCACACAAGAAAAATGAAGTTATATGTACTTTAAAAAAAAAAAATTGGTCTAGGGTTAGGGTTAGGGTCATGGGCTTTATTAAGTTACTTTATATTTGTAACACTGTCAGAGAAAATATTCATAAGGTAGAGAAACTGAATCATCTAGTGAATAACTGCAGTATTGTTTCCATGTAAAATAAAAGTAAGGATAATACTCTAGCATCTAATTATTATGAATGCTGCAGTAAAAGTAAAAAAAAGAAAAAAAAGAAACCCTCACATAATGTTCATATTCTCACTCAGAATGAATCTCCACACTAATTTACATTCATTAATTCCCCATTAGTCATTATTGAATGTTTGATTAATCTTTAATGAAGCTGTCAGAGGAAAAAAAGACATTCACAGTCACTATTTTATGGTCCAGGAGAACATTTGACAGAATCAGAAAAATTTCAAAAACGATGCATCTTATTTAATTTTTTATATTCTCGGTCACATTAGACAAATAAATGTGTATATGGTGTTTTTACAGCTCTGAAATGTAAAAAAAATTGAGTTGGCCATTCGAGTGTAGCTTTCAGAGTTTATGAGTTGCACCTGAATGCACCATGAAATCCCTTGTTTTTACAGTGTTCGCTCAGCTCAGCGCTTCACAAAGCGATGTGGACGCACCATTGATTTTTAAGTGTTTTACGTTTTTCAGTGGAGGTGGCGTGATGGACGTGACCGCAGGGTGAAAGCTCAGAGAGAGAGGGGCGGGGAGTAAAACACACAGAGAGAGAAAGAAAGAAAGCAAGGGGGAAGTCCGCAGCTCTAAGAATAGAAAATCAATTTGTGGCAGGAAAAGTTTTATTAGGGTCAGCTAAATAATGAATGTGTGGGAAACCCTCATGAGCTGCGTACTATTAACAGTCATCAATTCAAAATGACTGGAAAGGTTTCGTTTAGGCTACTTCCTGTTAGCTTTATCTATAACTTTTTTATAGTTTCTCTCACATAACGCAACTCACAGTTATCTGAGGCAAAGAATGAAGTGTGGAAAGGAAAAATAAAGGATCACTCTGAAAAACCTTACTCTTGATTTTTGTTCCCTACTTTGACAGTGAGGGTCAAGGGTCAAGGTTCAAAGTTTGTTTATTGTCATCTAAAAACACACTGAACACACACATGAACAGAACGAAACATGCAGGTCCCAGCAGCGTAAAACAGTGACAGTGATTAAACAATAAAAATAATAATTAGTAAATTAGGGTTTAAATAATCCTGTTAATAAAATCAAAATAATAAAAAACAACCTCCTATCTAAGGTGAACTATTAAAATAACTTAATACAGCAGCAGCAGTTCCCTGAGGTTCAGTAAATGCTTTAAGAGTTTATTTCTCAGCTCAGTTTTTTAAAATATTAACACACAGAGAGAAATCATAGTCTCAGTGTCGGTGAACAGCTCTGGTTTATTACTGTGAAACTTTCATGATCGTAAAATTGTATTATTTGTGATAAACTGCTAAATCTATTCATGTGTCATTAATGGTTAAATGCCTTTTTAAAAAGTCTTTAAATGTCTTAAATTTAGTGTTTTTGATATTCAAGGTCTAAAAATATCTTTAAATGTCTGGAGTTGTATGAGTTATGGTGTTACATGTGATTTCAGTTTATGTTATTTATCATTATTTTCATTATTTTCTGATTATTTTACATAAACCAACCAATCAACTTATTATATTACTATAATGAAATAAATCATTAGTTGCAGTCCTTTATAAATTACTTCAAAATGAGCTCACTATATTTTGTATTTTTAACACACTACAACAGCAAAATCCTGTTTTTGCATTATTATTTATTATTATATTATATTCTGTATGAGTACAACAGTCACATGATACTTTACTGTGATACTTTTCCTACTTGAAAAATCTGAAAAGAGATTTTAAAAAGGTCTTAAAACTCATGAAATGTGTACTTTAAAAAGTGTGCAGATACCCTGAAACAAATGAAGTGAGACATTTAGTCAGTTAGTAGACAGTTTTTTGTTGTGTTTGTTTGTTTTTCAATCCTGGGCTGATTTTTACATGTTGGAGTATGTTGCAACGTCATTTTCACTGAGCATGTTTTCATCCTCTCGTTCACCAGGGAGCGCTGGATAAGCAGCTGTATCGGGTTGACAGGAAGTACAGCATGGCAGAGAAGAAACTCCAGGAGCAGAAGGAGAAGGAGAGGCACAATAAGGTAAAGATGACGCCAAACTTAAAGCACAACAGTCAAATATTTCACATGAAACTCGTACAGCTGATCTTCTAGTTTGTGATGTTTATATGATCACAATCTGGTTACAGTGTCGGTAGTTTGTGATTTAAGTTGATGGCATTGTTGATATGTGCCGAGCTTAGACATAGTCACGCCCTAATGCATACCCTGCTTTATCGTCAAATATAAAATCAGGGAGGTCAAAATGTCACAAATGAACATCATACTGCATTGAAGAAGGCTTTAAACTAGCGATTGAGACTATAAACACATTTTGAAAACGTTTACTGAGGTTAGAGATCAAGTGAGAAGTTGGTGAATTCTCCATTGACTTGTATAGAGACGGAAGTCCTTTTGACACCAAAACAGTCGCCCCCTGGTGGCCTTTTGATAGAATGCAGTTCTAAGTTACTTCTGCGTTGGCTTCATTTCAAAGGACCAGAACTCCCTGTCTGGTTGTTACTGAAATTAGTTTAAATATTCAGCCATGACTCTGAACGTCGTGGTGGACGTTAGTAGTATTTTACATAACGTTAGATTCAGTGTACTTCCTCCAGTACAAACGACCTCCTGTATTCTTTTGTCTCTTCCTCTCCGTCGCTTCCCTCATCTAGAAGTTCATGGACGACTCGGAGCAGTGCTTGAACAGGCTTGGCGAGGAGATGAAGGCCAAAGTTCTCCGCTTCATCACCCGGCTGAGAGAATGCACGCGCACCCACTGTGACACCAACGGGCCGGCCATTCAGAAGAACATCTCCAAGATCTGCCAGGACCAAGCCCGCCTGCAGGAAGTCCGTTGCGGCCTCGAGACCCTCATGCAGGAAAACGACCCTTTCCGCTTCATCGAGGTGATTTGTAGTCAACATGATTGGGAAGGTTACTATGGAAATGTAATAGATTACAGATGACTAGTTACTCTATTTAAAATGTAATAAGTAATGTAACTTATTACATTTGATTTCTTTTCTAATTTTCCAACCAATGTTTTCAGCTGTTAGGGTAAATGTTCCCTCCATCTGTCCTTCCTTCCTTCCTTCCTTCCTTCCTCCCTCTCTTCCTTCCTTCCTGCCTTCATTCATTCATTCATTCATTCATTCATTCATTCCTTCCTTCCTCCCTTCCTTCCTTCCTTCCTTTTTCATGGATACTGACATGATTTATAAGGGAGATCATTTCTTATAAAGCAACATTTATCTTGTTGTTAAGTGTTTTCATTAGTTCATGTAGATTTTGGAATATAAAATAAAGATATTTGATGAATAAAGAGGGTTTAATTGGTACTGTGTTACAAAATATAAAAATATGAATTAAAAACAGTAATATATGTATTTATTAACATGTGAAATATTAAAACAATAGGAATAAACCCTCCTGAGCAAAATCTTAAAGGTCTGACTTCAGATTGTAATCATCAACATTTTCATTAGTAACTGTAACAGATTACAGCTACATTTATTTTGTAATTAAATTACATAACGGTAGTTAATTAGATAAAAGATACAGAACCACAGGTAAGTTTATCAAAGTCCTGACTGAGAAACACTTTTCCTCAAACTTCATACATTAAAACAGATAAAAAATATAAAATGAAGTTTACATTTTTAATAGTGTCTTTCAGTTATTAGTTTCAAGTTATTAAGTTGGGACCAATATTTTATAGCTGCAATTTGGTTGATTTTGGAATTTCTTGTGTAATATTTGTGTCTGAATAATCTCTGTTTTATAATTTTTCAGGCGTACAAGACAACAGGAAGACAGTGAGTACAGCTTTCATACTTACCAAGATGTTTATAGATACAGAAAAGTGAGTCGAATCTCAAATAACCCTTGTGTGTGTGTGTGTGTGTGTGTGTGTGTGTGTGTGTGTGTGTGTGTGTGTGTGTGTGTGTGTGTGTGTGTGTGTGTGTGTGTGTGTGTGTGTGTGTGTGTGTGTGTGTGTGTGTGTGTGTGTTTTAGGTGCCGCAGACAGCTGAGAAAAAACATGTTCTACCCAGAATACATCGACATGGAGACGGAGGTCCTCGGAGTTATGATGGAGGACGAAATGAGAAAGTTCCTTGACGAGGAACTTCCGTGTCACATCGTCGCTGCCATTAACTCTCTGTGTAAGGAATTTTCTTTCATCGAGCTCAAAGCTTCATGATAAACAGCATTCATTGATTTATTTATTTTATGCCACTTAGAGGCAGCAGAACAAGCTGAAAAGCAGTGGTGTGCACAAGGGGGGGGGGGGGGGGGGGGGGGGGGCAGGGGTGGCGGTCACCCCCCCTCGTGGCCCAATTGTTGAAAAACGCATGCTAAGGTCCCCTCTTGGAGCCAAAACGTGTGCTAAGGTGCCCTCTTGGGAGCCAAAACGTGTGCTAACGTGTGCTAAGGTGCCCTCTTGGGAGCCAAAACGTGTGCTAAGGTGCCCTCTTGGGAGCCAAAACAAGTGCTAAGGTGCCCTCTTGGGAGCCAAAACAAGTGCTAAGGTGCCCTCTTGGGAGCCAAAACAAGTGCTAAGGTGCCCTCTTGGGAGCCAAAACAAGTGCTAAGGTGCCCTCTTGGGAGCCAAAACAAGTGCTAAGGTGCCCTCTTGGGAGCCAAAAGGTGTGCTAAGGTGCACTCTTGGGAGCCAAAAGGTGTGCTAAGGTGCACTCTTGGGAGCCAGAACGTGTGCTAAGGTGCCCTCTTGGGAGCCAAAATGTGTGTTAAACTGCCCTCCTGGGTGGCAAAAACACTGACTAAAGTGCCCTCTTGAGTGGCGAGAACGTGCTGTATGTGCCCTTTTTTTTTCTTTTCGCCCCTGCCCTTTAAAAAGTCTGTTCACGCCACTGCTGAAAAGATAACATTATGATATTATCACCTTATAAGGTTGTTATGATGAATTCATTCAGGTTAATGAAAGGTAGTTGATTGACAAGCTGATAATAAGACAGAACATAAAGAAAAGGAATAAAAACAATGAGAACAAATTAAAAGATTTAAAAAGAACTGAGACTAATGCATGCAAGAAAAAATAAGAATGATCAAAATGTTTAGAAAATGTAATTCAAAGGAAAATAAATACAAGAAAAAATATAAATAAGAGAGAATAAGAAAATAAAATAAAAATAAAAAATAAAAGTTCAATTGAACACCAGATTAAAAATGTTTAGGTCTCAAATTGTTTAATCTCTTGTTAAATATAAATATCAATTAAAGTGAATTAAATGCCAAATTTTCCCACACATCAGGCCATCTTTCAGATCTAGAGGAGGAAGAGGAGCAGGACGACAACGAGGAAGAGGCTGCGGAGGAGGAGGAAGACGACGACGACGACCTGGACGACAGCAGCGAGGAAGAAATGAGGAGCGAGGGAGAGGAGGAGGAAGACGAGGAGGAGGAGGAAGGACACGAACGGAGCGAGGTGGCCGACGACCTTTACAGCCCGGGGGAGGATGAGGAGGAGGAAGAAGAAGAGGAAGAGGTTGAGGAGGAGGACGACGATGATGATGATGATGACGACGATGACGATGAGGACGATGAAGAGAGAGGGGTTTAATGACAGGATTTGTACGTTTCTTTTTTTTTTTTTATACCAGTTTAAGCACTTTTTGGATTTGACTGTGGGCGAAGGAACCCGTCTTCTTCTTCTTCTTCTTGAATGTCTCATGTACAGAACCGCTGCCACACTTTGCCTCAAACCCTCCGGTGACGAGACGGAGGATGACGATGACGATGACGAGCCGCGGACGACACTAAATTAAACTCGTGCACTGACAATCCGCCCGTGTGACTCTCTCTCTCTCCACTAAAACCTACTTTACTTAAACTTTACTTAAACTTTACTTAAGGTGCTTTTACATCGGAGGACTTTTGCTGTAAACACATAACGTGAATGTGAATGTGCAATTAAAGAAACAATATTTGACTGGATGGATTCAAACACTTAACGTAGAAATCGGCAAACCCTCTTGTTTCTCTCTGATTGCCTGAATTTTTTTTTTTTTCTACAAATTTACTACAAACATTTTACAAAATGTGATGAATTTGGTTGTAAATTTTAGATTTAAAACTACTAGATTTAATCTGGTTTGTTTCAAAAAACAAAAAAGTTCAGACGTAGTTTAATTTAGTTTTCCATTACCATACAAAGCCTTTTTGACCAGTCTCCTTGTGAACAGGCCATATATATATATAAAAATATAAATATATAAATATAAATATATATATTTCCTGAAGGAGATAAAAGTGAATCAAACACACACACATGGTTCATATTAATCTACTTGAATGAGTCCTGTGTTTTTAAGCTAGAGTCGAACACTGGAAGCCAAAGAGTGAGGATGTGTGTGTGTGTGATACTTTTTTTTTTTTTTTTTTTTTTGCTTTGAGAAGAAGTTTGTTTGCTCAGCATGTTTTCCCCTTAAGAGTTAAAAAATAAAATAAAGGAAATGCAATGTTCAATAAATACAATAAGTTTACATTAGGCTATGTAAAAAAAAAAAAATATGACCTTGCTTTTTCTTTCATAGTTGTGCTTTTAATTTTAAGTTTTAATTTAATGCATTGTTTTAAAAAGAAAAGAAGAAAATGTCTAATGTTCCTATGCACTGTTCATACATTATTCTTAAAGTATCAGTTTCAGGTGATGTTGGATTTTGCACTTTACTACAAAATAAAACTCTATGTTAGGCCTAAAAATATTTGAATGTTCAAGGTTACTCTTTATTTTGATACGAGTGATTTTTGTGAGCGGCCAAACGGAAATAATTAATACTTAATAATAATAATAATAATAATAATAAAGCCTGCTGAAATGTGAACGATTGTCTTGTTGTTCTTTACAGTCTGTTAAAAAATGTTTTGTCCTTTCTGGGAAATTTGTCTTGGACTCAAGCTGATACATAAATAAATGACCTCCAACACAAAAACATCCACAGATTGCACATCTCTCATATTGCAAATGTCCCAGTGGAAAGATTAAAAGCATTGCATGAACCCCCAGCCTCACTTTGCACCATTCATAAGTCGAATTGCGGTTGACACAAAATTTTAAGCGGTTAAGTTTCCAATAGGACACTTTATACCTTTTGCCCGAGGGAAGCAGCTCAAACTCAGCATGGAGAACGTGAGTTGTGTCTGAAAGTATTATTATTATTATTATTATTAATCACCTTTATTTATTATTTATTTATTTAATTACCTTGAAAGACCATTGAGGAGGAATCCTTATTTACAATGGAGTCCAGAAACATTTACAGCAACACAAAACAATATCAGGCAAAAGAAAACAAAAAGAAAGAAAGAAAAGAATATATTAGGGAAAAAAAATAATAGGTGAGATTTATATAGCGCCTTTCACAAACCCAAGGACGCTTTACAAAGGATAAAACAAATGCGAAAAAAAAAATCAAGACAGCAGGAGAAGAGGAAGAGAAGTGTTCATTGAAGAGAAAGATTTTTAACTGGGACTTGAAAATGGAGACGGAGGGGCGATCACGGAGGAGGACAAATAAAACAATTAATACATACAATTATTTATTTAGGCTTTGAGACATAATTTGTATACTGTATGAAGAGGAGGAATGATTATGGCAAGAAAAACCCCTATTTCGACGTTGTTTTGGGTTTTAAGACATACTTTTTAATTAAATTGTCATTATTATTATGATTATTGTTATTATTAAAACAATATTGGTCAAATAAAATATCAGGAAAAATAAAACAATTAAATACATTTATTTATTTGGGGTTTTAAGACATACTTCTTATTAAATTGTGAACCAATCCTTTAAATTATAAAACATACATTTAGGTGAAAGCAGACCCGGAACCTTTGCTCTGACGCGTTGAAGCGACGGACGTAAACACAGACGCACCAGTTTCCGGAGCTTGCAGGAATAGTAGCATGTGTGTTTTAGATGTCATTAAATCTAGTTGCATGTAGATAATTCACCAACACTTATAGAAACAATACAAATAAGGAGTTGGACAATGAATTCTGTGTTTCGGAAGGTAACATTAAAACCTTTTATTTGTCTTTATCGTGACTTCATGTGTGTCTTCTTCTCAGAGGTCACACTGTTGTTATCATGTTAAATAATATGAAAATGTTTTGCTATGTTTAATATAAGAGTAAAGGTTATTATTATGTGTTATATTATGTCACTGTTTTAATATCAAACCACTTAAATATAGTTAAATATACTCTCTAAAGTCGTTTTCTGTGTCAGTGTGGAGGTAGACAGTCTGCAGGTGTACTTCGGCAGAAAGTAGTTCCCATTAAAAATGTATTTTTCTGCTTATTTAATGGAAATTATGTTGAGATTTTTAGAGATTTTTACGTCCAAAGTAAATTAAGTTTAACTGTGCATTTTGCAGATTGTTTCATAATGTGGCTGCTCATGAGAAAGTTTTTTTTCTCTACATTTCTAGTACTGAAATATGAAATCAGCCTTTTATAACTGAGTTTGCTTTGCTGCTTAAAAATGTGGTTTAAAATATATCCAGCAAGATTAGTAACACATAAATATCAGGAAGATGAGCTGGTATTCATAACAACTAATGTGTTTCACTCATTAGTCCAGAACATTTTTAATTTAAATTTTTGAAGATTTATTAATTTTATACAGTTTGGAAGATATTAAGTTAAGTGTGTGGATAAATGCAATAAACCTGTATGATAGGTAAGTCCAGGAAAAATGTTAGAAAATAAAAAATATTAAATATTAAATATTTAAAAGCTAAGAAGATGTGATGCAACCGAGTGTCCAATTGGTGTAACCAGGATTTTTTTTCTCTCTCTTAAAAATCTGATTATATACAGGAAAATAAATGTGAACCAAAATGTGGAATAAATGTAATTGACTTTTGCAATTCAACACAAAAGTAGTGGGAGCCAAAATCCAAATTTTATACAAAAAAAGGTGAAGCTAATATGAGTCTTAATATGATGTCTGACACATTTACAGTTTTTTTAGCATCAAATTCCCTCTTTGTGTTTCCCTGTTGAACTTTAGTGCAAATATAGTAACAAAAAGAGGGATTTTGGTCACCTGACTTATCATTTTAAAACAGACTTATGAACTTTATCCTTTAAGAAATCCATGTTGTTGTATGTTGCTGATGTTTTCCTGTTTCTCACAGTTGCAGATGTTCGCACAACAGTCGTTTGTGTTGAATCAAACGCTTTCATCATGCCGGTAAGACTGTGCTTTTTAATCCTTCTATACCTCATGTTGGCCCAATTTAAGGAAGTAGTGGCAGTCCTTCCTAACAAAAACTACATAGTTCTTTTTTAAATGTAGCGGTCACATACTTAAAATATTGTTTGATTAACTGGAGACTTTTGAGTGTAATACTTGTGCTTTTGTATTTAAAGGATCACACCATCTATCCAGCATCCTATGTTGGGTAAGTATTTAAAGTTTGATATGAATTAAAGATATGAATAATAGATCTTAACAGGACTAAGAGGGGCACAATTGTCCTTTTGCATGTTAGATATTTATTCGTTACCGCTGTCTACTTGATTAAGTAGTTAAAGGGTCAGTGACTAATAAGGGATGGCAAGATGAGCAATTCAATAATATGTTAAAAAAAAGTTTTAAAAGCAGCATCAGGTTTGTTCAAATATACATTTTGTATTTTTGTTGGTTTTATATCATTTGAAATGACATTTGCACCATTTTTAACCAAAAGTAAAACTGAATGTTCCTGAAAATGTCAAATGGTGTAACCACAAAAGAAGTATAAATACTTGAATATTTTATCCACCTACAGTGTATTTAAGTGGTCTTATACTAATAATTACTATAATTCACCAGATTAAATGTAATATTTAGAACAGTAGTATTCCATTATCTTTATTTAATATAAAAGTTATAATGTAAGATCATGCCAAACTAGTTGATATGGTGTTTTATTGACTATTTACTGTTTTTAAGCAAGTTGAATTATTTGGTACAAAATTTTTATGGTTACACCACTTAGACATTTTTGCCATAATCCTCTAATATATTCTCTCAAAATGGATTAAAAGCAGAAATTTGATGCTGAGTCCACAAAAAAGAATGTGTTCAAGTTTATTTTCACACTTTAACCCCTTTAACATTTGATTAAACCACGCGGACATAAAACAGGTCATTGACCCTGAACCAGATAAAGCTGCAAGACGAACCTTACCCAGATGTGTGTCATGTGTCTACAGTATATGTGTTGTATATTAGTGTAGTTGACTAGACGTTTGTTCCCTTCAGGAGGAATGTCTGCTGTAAACGAACGACAGTACAGAAGCATGCCGACCCACGGGATTGGGAGGTGGAGGCATCTTCTACTCAGACATGTGGTAAGACTCTGAAACGAGAAAAAACACAATTTTTACTGCAACTTTAATGAGATGAATGGTAAAATATACGTTTTTTTAAATAATGAAACCGATGATTGTTAGTTGCTGTTTTTCTACATAAGTCAACGTTCAAGCTTCAAGATTTAGTTTATACATTCATAAAAACATGGAAATTGTTGACCACTCAATCTCTTATTTTTAAGATTTGAGATGACAGTATTATATGTATTATTATTATTATTTAGTTGTAAAGCCTGAATATAAGACTGTTCAAAGTGTTGGTGGTTATTTAAGGAACATATTTGGTGAAGAAACAAGAATATCTCATTATTTTGATGATGATTTTTGTTTGTTTGTTTTTTTTAGCCAAAGAAAAAGAAAGACAGACGTCAGGTTATTCCGAAAAGGATCTTTAGAGCGACGGATACAGCTTACGGGTCTCTGAATGTGACAGTGTCGGGTTATGACATGACAGTGGTGGAGCATTACTCCCAATACATCCACAACCTCTGCAACCGGCTCGGCGTCGCAGTGTCAGACAGGTGAGGAGATTTAGAAAGAAAAAGGAAGAATTGTAACCTTCAACACAGCAAGACAAATCCTTAACACACCTTTGAGGCACATTAAATAATCTGTCTGGTGATTTTTTATCTTCAACAAAATTCAAATGTGTTGAACCAAACCAAAAATAACTTGATTCTGCTTATGAGTATTGTTTCTGCATCCAAAATCTTAATAATCTGAGCCGTAGACTCTGTTGTTGTCCAAAAACTATTAAAAATGGTTTTAATATGGCTCCAAAGGTTAATACCAAACACATTTTCAGTCTCTTGAGAGTAGTTCTGTGTACGGCAGATGCCACTGCCAATGAGCGGTTCTTTATAATTAATTGAAATTTGATCATGATTACAATTTAGGGGCCAAACGATTTCAAAACTAATAAAATCGAGGGGAAACGATTTTTTATAATAATAATGAGATAGCGCTCAATAACAAAGGTTTTATTTTGAAAAGCTTAGACAGGAAGCCACCGGAAGCCACCGCAGCTCCGTTAGTTTAACAGAAGCTGAAACTCACGGTGAAATGTTGTTAACTGTAAATAAAAGTGCAGAGTTTCCAGCCTGCGTCAGACGATGCTGAGTTTACTGACTAATTATTAAAAACCAGGAAGTGATGTGTGAACTGTCGTCATGGTAACCAGCTCAGCTCTAATATCTCTGCACATTTTCTGCTGTGTGTTGCGTTAAGCGGCAGATAAAAGGCTGCTGCTGGGAGAGAAAATTAATTAAGCCGAATGGACAAGAAATAAAAAAAATGCAGCATGTTTCTAAAGTTTAAAAAAAAATTGTTTTAATAATCGCGATTTCAATTTTGACCCAAATAATCGTGATTATGATTTTTTCCATAACCGAGCAGCCCTAGTTCTTTATACAGTGCTCTGCTAGCTTTTGTCTTTGGAGCTGTTTCTAAACAATTAACGACGCGCTAATCTTCATGGTGAAGAAAACACATACACCAGTGCAGTGGTGTGGCTCACTGAGGTGTTTTTAATAGTTTTGGACCACAGCAGAGCTCTGTGGTATAGTTATAGCTCGCTGTTGTGTTTCGAAGCCTTCAACAGTCACTTGAACGCACCATGGAGGAGTTTAAAACAGTCCCTGCTCTTCACTTCAACACAATGTAATTAGACACAAGCGCAGTTTTATTTAAAGGCTTTCATCTGACAAAGACGTGATGTTCTTCTCATGCAGCTATGCTTTGCCAACTAAAACCACAGAGGTCATGCTAATGCAGGAGCAAGGCACCAAGATGTACACTGACGCCGTCCTAAAGACTCATAAACGTGTTGTTCAGGTAAAACCGAGTTCTGTTTGTATTGTATCCAATTTGAGCCCATTTTTACCACAGTTAAACACTCAGCGGGTTAGTTTTCTAGGAAACTTGGTTGTTATTGTGTGTTTTTAATTTATCTTTTATTTGTCTTAATTGTATGTAAAGCTGGGCACTCTGAACGCCACATTGTGTCCCGTCTTCATGGAAACGGTCTTAAAGAATCAACCTGAGGGAGTTCAGCTCTCTGTGAATCCGGTGAGTTCGCATGAAGACAGCTCTGCCATATTATACTGAAGCTGAGGGTGCAAATAACGAATATTTTCACTTTTGAATAAGCTGTCTGATGAAAAATGTAAAGTATTGTTTCCCAAAGCTCAAGGTGATGTCTTCAATTGCCTCATTGTGTCCCAGCTAACAATGAACTCTTGATATGTTTGAGTAGCTGGAACCAGAAAATGTTGCATTATTTTCTTAAAAAGTGACTGAAAAAGATCATCAATATAATTTTCTTTTGACTGACTAATCATTGTTGTTCTAACTGAAGCAAGATCCTGGCTGCTTTATTTATTAATCTCCTTTTCTCAGATGTGTTGTGATTTTAATGGGTTTTTTTTCCAACCCAAGGAATGGTGTGGAAAACCTAAATCCCATCATTTTTACTCCCAAAACCGTTAAAATGCTGCTATGACAGTCTTTATTTTTCTAGGAAGGCTTTTGGTAATATTTAATAATGAATTAATAACGTTGTCTCTTTCCCTCTCAGCACACCGACGCTGAGTTCCAAGCACGTTTCAAGGCGCGTCCAGAGCTGCAGGAGCTTTTGGCTAAAATGAACCACTAGGACCTGTGACATCATGACATTTCTTGATATTCAAAACTGTACACGACACTGATTTTACACCTTGTTAAAAAGGAATACCTGTTTTCTTGTCATCTGTTATTTATTATCTGGCATTCCTGAGCTTCAAGTAATGGATCATTTGCATTGAAGTAATTGTATACAGTTATTCTCGACACTGTAATAAAATAAAATCTGTTGTTTTTGTTCCAAACTAAGAAATTGTTGTATTTCATGTTTGGGTAGAATCAAAAATTCTGTTACTTTATAGTAAATGGGATTACTCTGCTGATCTCTTAGGATAGTTACCCCTAGTGTAGAGAAATCTTGCAAATTGTCTTTGGTAATTTGGATGAATCAGATTTAAGATAAAGAGGGGAAATAAAACAACAGTGACACAGGATTATTAGGTTTTATTTCAAAACTTTGTTGACCATGTAAATCTATAGTCATCATCAGAAGCTGGTTTATCACCAAGTAGGTTTACACACACAGGAATTTGCCTTGGTGTTGTTGTGCATAGCAGTCAAAATATACACAAAATTCAAGTAATCACAAATATAAAATGCAAAAAGCAAACAATAAAATATGTAAATAATTAAAAAATGATAAAATATGTAAAGTAAAAAAATATAAAATAAGTAAATAAGTAAAAAAAAAGATAAAATATGTTAAGTAAAAAATGATCAAATATTGTAAATAATTAAAAAATGATAAAATATGTTAAGTCAAAAAAATATAGAATATGTAAATAAGTAAAAAAAAGATAAAACATGTAAATAAGTAAAAAAAGATAAAATATGTAAATAAGTAAAAAAAGATAAAATATGTAAATAAGTAAAAAAAGATAAAATATGTAAATAAGTAAAAAAAGATAAAATATGTAAATAAGTAAAAAAAAAAAAGATAAAATATGTAAATAAGTAAAAAAAAGAAATCAATTAAAATAAGTAGAAAATGGCTGTGTTGTTTTCTTAAGTTAAGAAACCTTCCTGATTCTTCTGTTCCGATAAAGATCCTTCTAATATGCAGTAACTGATTTTGACCACTAGGGGGCAGCAGAAACAAGCTGTGAACACATCATCACCTGTTGAGTTGATATGTTGAACTATTAGCAAACCGTTGCTTTTTAAAACATCCAGCAGTTACAGAGCAACATTATCATTCATTTGTAGTCGTGTTTCTGTCCAACTGATGAATGTAATGATGAATGTCTTTTTTGGTCTCTATCAACTCTTGAGGGAAATATCTGGGTCACCAGCTGCTAAGTGCTCCACTATGTTTACTAGCTCATTGCGAACTGTGTTAGATGTTTGGTGCTGAGCAGATAGTGTATAGAGGAGTTTTTTTCTGTGAATAAAGCAGCCTGCTGTGAACGAAAACTTCAGAGATCTGGGAGAGTCCCCAAAAACAGTAAAGTTGCAGCCGTCCAGCTAAACAATGAGCTGAAACTCATTATAGAGCTACATAAAGCAGACAGGAGCGGCATGTTAGCATATTATGTACCAAAAAAAAGAAGATTAAAAAGGCTAAAATCATTATAACTTTAAAGTTGCATTAATGAGTAAATTTCTGGCCACAGAAAAAGCAGAGCAAAAAGCAATGCTTAAAAAAAAAAAAGAACATATTACATAAGACATGTCAGAACATATTTACAGTGCAGAATGTCTGTTAGCCTTCACGTGAATATATAGAGTAGGTATCTGCACATTGTGTCAGAACATTTCCAATGACCTTTTTCTTTGGTAAATTTAAGACAAATATCCATTTTCAGAAGTCTAAAGCTTCTTCTCAGTTTTGCTGTTTTACTCAGACTCTTCAAGGTCAGAAATGAGAAAGCGCAGATGTCTCATTCCTCTCATGATTTCATAGAGAGCGTCTTTGCCTGCTCTGCCAGCTGAGTTCAGAAACCTGAGAATTTCCCTCATCTGGTTTTGTGTGGTTTTCGAAGCTCTCACAGCATCATAGTTCTCATTTGAGATGACCCCCCTGTCCTTGAGCTCATCCAGGATGGTTCCTGTATCCGTCACCCTGTTAATCAGATCTGTCCGATGACGATCCACGAAATGCTGACCTGAGGCAGTCATGGAACATAAAAGCATTGGAAGCAACACAACAGGACTCATTAGAAGTTAATGGCAGCATAATTAATATGTAAATGATTGTTAGTTAAGGTCGATGTATTACAAAGGTAAAAATCATTATGGCTGTTTTTTTGGGAATTCTATTAAATATCTTACCTTGTTCATGATAACTGCGTCTTTCTTGGTAGTCATCTGAAATAAATTGGAAATGAAATAGCTTGTTAATTAATGGATATATCACTTAATTAGTGTTTTAACATAATAAAGGGGACACATTTAGCTTTTTGTGATCTTTTATGATGTCCGTTATTTAAATTCTGTCATGAAACAAAAAAAAACTTGAGGTTACCATATATAGAAATACTCCCTATAAAGCTTTCAAACAGAGTCTAAATTGAGGGATGTCAGAAGTATCTGCGGTGCAGGGAGCTGTGGTGTTGCTTGAAGTACAAGTGAGACAATGAAATACAATTCAGAAAGTTGGAGTTACAGATTAATGCATTTAAGGACACTCTCAAGGAGTTTGTAATACAGGATTTTACAACTATGGAAAGTTATGGTGGTGGTAAATGTTTCATCTTAAATCACAAGATAAACAGTCAAATATGGCATTGGTGTAACAAAGTGATCTACTGGGAATGTGTGGTTGCATGTACAGTATGTTATTGGCCAACGCAGAAAGACATTGGGTTGCATTTCCAGCAAAAGTCGATTCTGGTTCAACTTCTTGCTGAATGACTGCTATGTTTTTTTTTTTTGCTCAGTCTGATTGCAGTTTAAATGGCGAGGTTATGATAAATGAAGAGTTTCTTGAACTGTCAGTCACACAGTCAAAATCATCCAGTAGTAGTTGTAATATCCTCCAGATTAAATGTAGACCTGTAAATGTGGTATGTGAGGATTAAACATAAATTATATGTGAAACTATTGTCAAGCCACATACCCTTTCGAATCATGCAGGTCCAGACTGTTTCTATTCCCTTATTTCTCTTTTGTTCAAGTTTTAGGCTGAAGTCATCGTTTGCGTCTCTTATGAACACTTCAAAGAAATTGGGGTTCTTCCTCTCATATGTGAGCTTCAGTTTCTGTAGAGGAAATATTGTGAAAAGGCTCTAGATTTAAGGCCGTAGATGTTTGTAATTACCAAAAGTGTTATGCACACATTAATGTTGTAACAGTTTTAACAGTAAATGCATACATCGGGGCAAATTTCTGCAATTTCTGTGTCTGTTGTGAGGAAGAAATGATTCTCCATCCGAAGGGGCTTGTCGGGGCTCGGCTTTCGAATTCTTCTGGATGCATCAGAGTTTTCCTGTTCCTCCACTGTCTGTGAAGGAAAATGTTTTCATAAAATGTTTGCTATAAGTGATTAAATTTTCAGTTTCCATGTAGTATTTTATTTCACTGTAAATCCCACAATATTTCTGCTACATTTTGTAATGGTTCCTATTATTACTGTGACAAAAACAAATAACCTGTTGTACGTCTGGATCAGGTGGCAGCAGGTAAACATGCAGGGTGAGGGATGCTTTGTTTGTCTTGAATATTAACATGTCATAGAAAACTTTCACTGGGAAGCCCAGTTTCTTCCTGATCATGGCCCCTCTTGGAGAGAAAACGGGCTGAAGTATCTTGACATGGGATGATGTCACTTCAGACACTTCTTCCACACAATGTCCGCTGGTATCCACATGCAGAACTCTAAAATTGTCCATAATTGTGGGGATGTCATCTGCAAAAAACAAAAAACAAACAAAACTAAAAAAACTTGAGCACAATTTGAGTAATAAAAAGCCATAGATCAATGTATGTATGTGCATGGTTTTAAAAAAAGTTATCGTACCTGTACATATCCAGTGTGGGAGATGCACCTCTTCTAGCTTTCCAGCTGTGACTTTGATGTCCAGTAGGGGTCCTGCTGGTATGTAATCCACGCATGAAGGCTCCTCCATGTGTTTATCCCAAGAGGTAAACTGGTATTTGAAGCTGACACTCCCCTTACAAAACCAGCGCACTGCAGAAACACTGCATTTATAGTGACCTGCCCCAGAACGTAGGCTAATTTTGTGAAAAGGAAAAATAATGACAATTAAGGAACATAGAGGTTTTAACTAACACAACATATTATGCAACCGTTACTAGTATAAAGCACTGTAACACATGTAACTAAAATTAGCCATCATTGCTGTGATGTCTGTGCATTGTGACTGAAGATGTTTACCTATAGGTTTGGACATCACCCACTCTGTTGACTTCAGGTTTAAGTTCAGTCCAGTCACGGGTGTCCTGTTTCAGCCCTTGTTAAAGCACATTTGTAAACATTAGAGCAGGTTCACCCAAATATTTTTTTTCTTCCTGTACTCACATTACCATGAAAAGTATTTCCCTCCCTTCTGATTTCTTCTATTTTAGTATATATATCTCAATACATTTTTAAAAACATTTAATCCAAATAAAAGTTTAATCATTCTTAAATTACACATCGTACCTGTTTCTGCAATTTTTGTCTGGATACCAAAGGCTACAGGACCTCTGATGGTAAATCCTAGGTAGAAGGTAACTTGACGTGGTTTCCAGAGGCTGTTTTGCAGATTGGCTTTCACCTCGATCTCTTTGCTTCCAAAAATTGCGTACAGTCTGTAGTTTCGTACCCGTCCTTCAATTTGGAGAAGGCGTTTTTGGATCATGGGATCTTGGAAAATCTTCTCACTGCCCCAGTAGACGTTCAAGTCTTGCACATCTTGTACGACAGCAGCTTCTTTTTGTGCTGGAAACAAGTTCTCAAGGACCCGTCTGTGAACAATTCTGTCCAGATTCTGACCTTTTCCGATGAAAAACAGGGGGCGAAGATACCTTGATCGAAATTGTGTTTTATATGTGTGTTCATAAGAACTGTACATATGCTGAATTGATTGACTGAGGTCAAAGACACATTTGTCTTCGCTGTCTATAGGCCACTTCAAGAGGAGGGCTAACATGTTGAGCTCAGGTGCATTTTGAGGACTTGGGGGTGTTATTTGTCCAAATTCAGTAGGAGACTTGACATCAGAGGAAAATATCTCTCCCAAATTATTTAACATGATTTGAGCAAGTACGTAGTTGGTAAGAGATGTTTGTGTATCTTTGCTTGAATAGATTTCTTTCCACCATGTAGTTATTTCTTGAAGGTCTGATTCAGTGTATTTTCTGTCGAGACATGAAAGTACTCCAGCAGAGGTAACCGACAATTTTTCTTTAAGTCTCTGGAAGAGATCATCCCATTTTTCTTTCAAGTGTTTGGGTGTTGAGTCTCCAACATACTTCTTGAAGCACTCTGAGGTGTCCCTTGAAATGTATGGGGCATCATCTTTCCTCATGTCAGGCTTTGAGTAAGTCAGATATTTGTCAAAAAATTCACATTTTTTCTCGACTTCGTCTCTGAGGCTGCTTACGAGACCATTAAATCTGTAAAGTTTTTTGTCTCCTAACAATCCAAGGACTGAGTCCATGGACACATTGTTTGTGAGAACTCTTTTCCAGGTTTCGTTCTGAGAAACAAGTTGGTCATACATCAGGTTGCAAACCTGCAGGTAACCAAACTGCCCAAAGATGTTAAAAATATTTGAGACTCTGGTATTGCCATCTTCTGCCATGTCTGCACCATATTCATTTTCAGCAAGTCGTTCTTCATCTTTGAAGGCTTCAATGGCCTTTTTGGCAAGTTTCAAAATTTCTCGCGGCTTGGTAGAAAACTCGTTGGTCTTCAGTTGGTTCTTGTAGACTTGGCCCAGAGTATCAGCAACAAATGAATTTTTGGGATCTCTTTCCTTAGCTTCTATTGCCCATCTTTCTGCCTTATTGTAGTCTTTTATTTCAATGTAATAGAAACGAGCAAGTGCTTGCGGGAAAAAAGGATTTTGTGTAAATATCTTCAATGCGACCTTCAAAACTGATGCACACTGGGCTTTGCACTCTTTCCTTTGAATATCAAGAATCAGTCTTGAAAACCTTTCTTGGTCCTCTTTAACCTCATTACCTTTGACTGGGTTCTCTTCTACTTTAATCTCTCTCTTGGTCAGCATTTCTTTGACGAAACCAAGCAAACATGGAGAAACTTCGTCTCTGCACAGACAGTTCATGAAGTTTCTTGCTGTGTCGCTTCTGGTCACACCTGCGTCACCCATCAGTTCAGTACAACGTTGTGCAATCATTGGATGAGCCATACGGACTTTTTTTCCAGATCTTGCATCATGTTGGAAAGTGATGATGAGATGACTAAAGGGTTTCATTCTGTCCTCCAGTGAAAGGTGTCCATGGATGGAGTCTTCATGTTGGAGGAAGTCCAGGCACTGAGACTCGAGGAGATATGAGCCTGGTACATAGGCATTCAGCAGGGACAGGAAGGTAGCAAGCTGGGTCTTCAGTGGTTTATTTGATCTTTGGACTGTACTGAATACTGTGCATGCTTGATCAACGTACGCTTGAGAGAAATCAGTTTGCATTATGTTAAAGCCATGAAACTGTCCGCATTTATCCCTGTACCTTCTGCTCAGCTCTTCCTTTTTTTCATTGAACTTTTGTTTCTCTGTGTCAGAAAGTACTTTTCGTAGGACAACATGGTCACTCTGTAGAACTGCATTTTTTCTCACACACGTGAGGAAAATGACCACAGGCATACGGGTAACTATGTTCTGCTCAGTTATCTTTTCCACTATGCTGTTTTGGAGATTTTCTGGAATATGCTCATCATTCAGTAGGAGCAGCACAGTGTTCTGGTAGCCTTGACTGCCTGCTGTGAAAAGATGGACCACCTCTGTTGCAACATTTGTGATGTCTGAGGTTGAGCCTCTTAAAACAGCACACCTGAAGGTCTTCCTCAAGTCCCACAACACCTGCATGGCCAGTGTGGTTCCTCCACATCCTGGTTGGTGGAAGAGTTTCACGGTTGATATTCCTGGGAGTCTTCTTTTGTTCTGAATTTGTTGTCTGAGTGTATCGTATCCCTCACGTTTGATAAAAGAAGTTCCAGTGCCATTTGACTCAGCCTTTTCGCTAATGTGAAAGTTTAACCATTCGGGAGGGGCACCTCTGTAAAAGGTCTCCTCTGTCTGCTCAACATCTTCTGGATCTATAGACTCTCCTTCGAACTGATTTGCGTAGAGAACATCCAACAGTGAGAGAGAATCCCTTATTTCACTTCCCACGAAAACTTCTCCACCTCTAGCAGTGGATAGAGCCAAGCCATTTGCCATCTTTAACTTTCACTGTCTTGTTCCTTATTGGGCATCAAAAATGAGAGAAAAAAGAAAAAAAAAAGTTTGTAAATCATGATGCAAATTTGAAAATAACAGTATACAGAGTAGGTAACCTCACCTCGACCAGTTCATGACTCATTAATATAACACTAAATGAGACCACTCTATATAATGAGCAAATCCACTTTTGATACTTTGTGCATTTTGTTGCTAACACAAGTGATATTTTGCATTAAACTTACTTAAGGGTCCTATCTTTGCTCTGGCGCAGGGCACGAAGCGCAGTGGTGGACTGTTTAGCTGTTATTTTTCTTGACTATGTTGGCTTGGAGTATGGTGACTTGGTGTGCCACAGTTGGGATAGAGGCGCAGTAGAGGGTATGGTGATGCCAATCCAGCAATGTGAGTCTCAAGAATAAGTTTCATTATAACTCTGCCCTCCTCCAACTGTGGTGCCTGGTGTCGGGAACATGGACACTGAGGATGACGAAGTCCAAGGTGAGAGACTAGGATAATAAGTGTCCACAGATGACAAATATTTATCATTAGGTTTGTAATATTTTGAACAGAGTCATATCCTATACCTATTCCAATGATTTCTGTGTAACAAAGCTGTCCAGTGGTAAAAACAAGATTAATAGACATCGATTTGTCCACTTTTAAAAAACAGATTCTGTATTTTGCTTTTATTATCACAAAATATCCTGTGCCACAAAATGGATGAAGAGTAAATGGAATGGGACTATCAAATGCACTTTTGGCTGAACTAAAGGAACGTGGACTGTACATGAACAACCGTAAGGGCCAAGAATATGATGATGAGGCAAACATAAAAGGACAAAATTATTCCAAGCCCATATTCTATGATTCAATCTCCTGGCTTACTTTGTGCCATGCAGTTGCCACAACCTCTATTTAACACTAGAAGATAAGGCTAAATGTCATTAATTGGTATTGTACGACTTGATGTAATATTCTCAAGCTCTCCTAAACAGTGGGAAATATTCAAAGTGGACCAGGCTCTCACTATTCTCTGTAACTACATTAAACAAATGTAGAAGTATGGAAACATTTGGAAACGTTTGGATTTCTTTTTGATCTGACAAATGGACGAGACTGACGTGCAAAGAAGGATGCTCTGAGCACATTAAAATCTCAGGACATATATGCACTGGACCTCTTCTACAAGTTGAGGATACTTTGAAAGATAATTTCAAAAGGAACAACTACAACACTTAAAACACTTTGTGTCCGCAAAATCATTGAGGAAACCCTTTACAACTGTGAGATTGCACTCAGGATCGTATCGACCTTCCCATTCATTTTGGCATTGGGTGAGCAAAAAACAAAGTTGAAACTAGTTAATAATTTGCACACCTCCATTTTGCAGGCTGGGTTTAGATTAATAGGTATGCCGACTTTTGGCTGGTATCGCGCCTAATTGGCCGGCAGGATGAATTTCATATTTCATTGTCCTTTGAACAGACTACGCTGAAGTTAGCTTCCGATTCGCCATCCTCGGATTCGGCACTTAAGGGGAAAGTTAAGGGGGAATGAATTTAACGTGCAATGCGACTGTTTGCCCACTAATTGTCAGATTTTTGTGACACTTCTTGATGTGAAAACATTTTAGATATTTTAGGTAAGACATTAACTTTGTGTGAAACCTATTGTTGTGTTTGTGAAACTTTTATTTTATTTGTGAAAATGCTAAAGGGAAAATTTCACTGTTTTTGTTGAATACGTCTAGACCTCATTAGACCAGGTCCAGATTAAAAACCACTGGCCCTAGACTTCTCAAATCTGGACTAGATTATCCTACAGACCCTGAAGATTCATAAAAACACAGTTCCTGATTTGTGAAACTCTTAATCTATTTGTGAAAATACTATAAAGGCACATTTCACTGTTTGTTTTTTGGATTGTAGACCTCATTAGACCAGGTCCATAACTTTTTTTTCTATTTTGTAGTGAGAAGGAGAAGAGAAGGGGCTTAGTCTTACAATAAAGCCGTTTCACAAAACGGAAATGTCCTGTTTTTGTCATTTACATAAAGACAATAAAGGTCTCACAGATATCTCAGAATGAATGTTTAGCCTCTGTAGGATAATCTAGTCCAGATTTGAGAAATCAAGGGTCAGTGGTTTTTAATCTGGACCTGGTCTAATGAGGTCTACAGTCCAAAAAACAAAAAACAAACAGTGAAATGTGCCTTTATAGCATTTTCACAAATAGATTAAGGGTTTCACAAATCAGGGACTGTGTTTTTATGAATCCTCAGGGTCTGTAGGATAATCTAGTCCAGATTTGAGAAGTCTAGGTTCAGTGGTTTTTAATCTGGACCTGGTCTAATGAGCAGGGATGTGCACATGATTATAGAGGGGCAGGGGCTCAAACTCAGAAAAGGGCAGCATGTGCGTGTGCAGAGCTCACGCCAAATTTTTTCCCCGGTCCTTTACACAATATGGGAATTAATGTAAAATTAAAAAAAATAAGTGCTAATAGAAAGCTAACTACTTAGCTGTGTGTCCTGTGTAGGTGAAAGTGATATGCAATTGCCATTTCTTTTGTGTCAACAAATTATTGTCAACATGAGTTCATTCACATTATCAAAGTCAAAATAAACTTTATATCTAAACCTCGGACCTGCACTTCAGATCTGTAGTGAGGGAAATATGATCCGCCGTAAACACGGTGCATTTTATTTTGATAATTAACCCGGTATTTTATTTTGTATTTTGTACGCGATTTCCTGTCCCGCACGATCTGCTCTGTGCTGAATTGACGTCCGGCAAAAATAGCAGGTGACTAATAGACTAAAATAGAGCGTTTTTGTGAAATATTACTCATATTTAAGCACGTTGAATAAGTGGACGGCGACTAGACCATAACTCACAGGTTGAAGTTGCTCCACTGTCACGTCTCCTCAGTTATCCATGGCGCAGCTGCCTCTATCTCCCTCTCTCTCTTTCTCTGCGTGTGACCGAGCGGAGCCGCAACGGACAGAGGAGCAGCGGCTCAACACACACAACAACCCCGTATTACAAGAAAATGGGTACGGTAGCATACCGTGGAGTTTTTGTAACGCCAGCTTTTTTTTACATCCCTAAGATGAATTTATTAATGTAAAAACAAAAATACACGCCCTTTTTAATACGAGGCAAAAAGGACACGTGCCTGCTAATGAGGTCTAGACGTAGGCCTATTGAACAAAAACGGTGAAATGTTCCCTTTAGCATTTACATATATCCACAAATAAAATAAACGTTTCACAAACACAATAATAGGATTCAGACAAAGTTAATGTCTTTCCTAAAATATCTAAAATGTTTTCACATTAAGAAGTGTCACAAAAACCTGACAATTTGTGGGCAAACAGTCGCATTGCACGTTAAATTAATTCCCCCTTAACTTTCCCCTTAAGTGCCGAATCGGAGGCTGGCGAATAGGAAGATAACTTGAGATAGCGTGGGTGTCAGTGAGCAGAGCCTCGCAAGTGAGGTTGGCATCGCCCAAGACCAACCTATGTGTCACATCCTGTGTTTTTAAACAGATTTTGTTAGTTGAAAACTAAACAAAGGAACTAAACAAAAGCTGACTCCTTCTCAGTCTCTCCCCTGTTGCCACTTGTGACAAATAGGATCAAGATATCTGCAAAAATATTTTATTGTTCAATACAGCCAAGAAAGTGATGCCAAAGTGAAACGAAATCCCCCATAATCGTCCTCCCGATTTACTATTCTTTCATTATTCATTTCATACATCGCTAGCCTATAACAACGATAATAAGACTGCTTTCAGTTAACTTATCTGAACAGAGGAGCGGATGGTGAGCAGCTTTTGCAGCGTGAAATGTGCGCGCTCACGTGGAGGGAATCAGATTTTGCGGGGGAGTCAGAAAAGTACATCATTTGTGTGTAATGCTGCCTTGTAAGTAGGAACAACCAAAAAAGTGCTTTAAATAAATTCAAAATAAAAAACCCCAATATGAAACACTTACCTCAGCCTGCGGTTACAGTTTAGTCTGTTTCTTGGTTGAAGTGAATAAGACGAGTGAAAAAAATCAACCACACTGATATTCGGGTCCCCACAGTGCTCATCGCTTACTCCTAATATTCACACTAACCAAGCCTGGTTTAAGGACTATTACTTCATCATAAATGAACAAGACAGAGGCAACACCCGAGAGAGGCGAGAGGCAAAAAGAAAAGACAGAGTGCGCGCCACTCAACTAATTCAAAAAATACAGGGGTTGTCACATGACGCTGTTACTCTTGTGTGTAGTCAACACTGTGTGTCTTAAAGACACATTCAACCATTTGGACCATCACTCTACCTCAGTATTTGATTATCTATCTCCCGTCTCTCCTCTTAACTCTGAACAGTTTAAGTTCAGTAAAAATAATCCTTTCATTGTCCCAAGCCTACTCACATCAGACACTGTCCTAATTTGAAAAAAGTGTAAAAACAATAGTGTCAGAAAAAGGAAAAAAATAATCATATAAGTTTGAATTACATCCGTGATTTTATACAGTAGCTATATGTCAAATACCAGAACCTATAGCAATGAGCAATAGGCTTTCGTGTCTCAACACCCATGTGAAAAAAATGGAAAGCTGTAAAACTATTGGTTGTGCAGGTTTTCTTACATGATTATGGCCTGAAAAATAAGTTGTAGCCTATATTTTGATGAATATTCAATATTTGTCTAAAGGAATAATAATGATGTAAGAAAGGAAATTTGGAACCTAAAATCCACATATACTGCTCTTGTATGTATTTTCATTGCTGTCATTCTGTATTCTGCAATAATATACTACAGTTGTGAACCAAAAAACATTGTTAACATATCTGATGTTTTGTTCTCTGAAGTGTGATGAGATGCCAATGAGATGTCATCCTGCTAAATAATATATAGTTTTATTTTTTTTGTGTCTAGTCTAGATAAGAGATTATACTGTATGTGGCATAGAGATAAACATTGCTCTAGCTGTTACCCCGGTGTATCTGAGGAGGAAACAGCTCTGCTCTGCCCGTCGTCTGTGGGTGCATCCTATTCTTCCAGGAGTGGCATGGGAAATTTCACTGACTGGTCAAGAAATTGAGGCTGGACAACGATCGTTTCACGCGATACTTAGCTGGTAACATGAAACGAACAGAAACTTTCTCCTGTGTGTTATGATGATGATGATGATGATGATGATGTTGCCTGCATGCGCGACATAAAAGCCTAAAAGCCTATTACGTCACTCGTGTGAGAGGTGGATATTGAACTTGAAGCAGAAAAGCAAACTCTGGTGTACGAAAATTATGAAACTAACCTACATGTATTGCCATTTAATTGAGGTTTAGATACCTTTAAAAAAAGTAATAAAAAACTATAGTGTGAATATATATTTATCTTTTTTTGTTTGCATGTTGCTTCTTATAGTTTCCTAAATTCCCAAAAGGAAGTGCTGTAATCTCATCTGTAAAATGAGATCTGTAATCTCATATATAAAATAAATAATAGAACAGATTATTTGCAAAGCAATTTTAAATCAGGATATATGTTCTGTCAGTTTGACTCCAGCATGCTCCTTCTCCTTTTGTTACCTCCTTATGTTTCAGTTTAGCCTTGATTTATCGGCATGTGATCAGGATGTCATCTATTTAGCAAAGCTGCAAAAAACTAACAAACAGTGAAATGTGCCTTTTATAGCATTTTCACAAATAGATTAAGGGTTTCACAAATCAGGGACTGTGTTTTTATGAATCTTCAGGGTCTGTAGGATAATCTAGTCCAGATTTGAGAAGTCTAGGGCCAGTGGTTTTTAATCTGGACCTGGTCTAATGAGGTCTAGACGTATTCAACAAAAACAGTGACATTTTCCCTTTAGCATTTTCACAAATAAAATAAAAGTTTCACAAACACAATAATAGGTTTCAGACAAAGTTAATGTCTTACCTAAAATATCTAAAATGTTTTCACATCAAGAAGTGTCATAAAAACCTGACAATTAGTGGGCAAACAGTCGCATTGCACGTTAAATTCATTCCCCCTTAACTTTCCCCTTAAGTGCCGAATCGGAAGATAACTTCAGACTTATTGATCGTGATAGATAAGCATGGGTGTCAGTGAGCAGAGCCTCGCAAGTGAGGTTGGCATCGCCCAAGACCAACCTATGTGTCACATCCTGTGTTTTTAAACAGATATTATTAGATGAAAACTAAACAAAGGAACTAAACAAGCTGACTCCCTCTCAGTCTCTCCCCTGTTGCCACTTGTGACAAATAGGATCAAGATATCTGCAAAAATATTTTATTGTTCAATACAGCCAAGAAAGTGATGCCAAAGTGAAACGAAATCCTCCATAATCGTCCTCCCGATTTACTATTCTTTCATTATTCATTTCATACATCGCTAGCCTATACCAACGATAATAAGACTGCTTTCAGTTAACTTATCTGAACAGAGGAGCGGATGGTGAGCAGCTTTTGCAGCGTGAAATGTGCGCGCTCACGTGGAGGGAATCAGATTTTGCGGGGGAGTCAGAAAAGTACATCATTTGTGTGTAATGCTGCCTTGTAAGTAGGAATAACCAAAAAAGTGCTTTAAATAAATTCAAAATAAAAAAACCCAATATGAAACGCTTACCTCAGCCTGCGGTTACAGTTTAGTCTGTTTCTTGGTTGAAGTGAATAAGACGAGTGAAAAAAATCAACCACACTGATATTCGGGTCCCCACAGTGCTCATCGCTTACTCCTAATATTCACACTAACCAAGCCTGGTTTAAGGACTATTATTTCATCATAAATGAACAAGACAGAGGCCACACCCGAGAGAGGCGAGAGGCAAAAAGAAAAGACGGAGTGCGCGCCACTCAACTAATTCAAAAAATACAGGGGTTGTCACATGACGCTGTTACTCTTGTGTCTAGTCAATACAGTGTGTCTTAAAGACACATTCAACCATTTGGACCATCACTCTACCTCAGTATTTGATTCTCTATCTCCCGTCTCTCCTTCTCTTAACTCTGAACAGTTTAAGTTTCGTTTCAGTAAAAATAATCCTTTCATTGTCCCAAGCCTACTCACATCAGACACTGTCCTAATGAGTTTATTTTATCTTAATCTGTCACTCATTTGAAAAAAGTGTAAAAACAATAGTGTCAGAAAAAGGAAAAAATAATCATATAAGTTTGAATTACATCCGTGATTTTATACATCCATCCATCTTCTTGCCGCTTATCCGGGGTCGGGTCGCGGGCGCAGCAGCCTAAGCAGGGAAGCCCAGACTTCCCTCTCCCCAGCCACTTCGTCCAGCTCTTCCAGGGGGACCCCAAGGCGTTCCCAGGCCAGCCGAGAGACATAGTCTTTCCAGCGTGTCCTGGGTCTTCCCCGGGGTCTCCTACCGGTGGGACGTGCCCTGAACACCTCACCAGGGAGGCGTCCGGGAGGCATCCTGATTAGATGCCCGAACCACCTCATCTGGTGGAGGAGCAGCGGGTCTACTCCGAGCTCCCTCCGGATAACTGAGCTTCTCACCCTATCTCTAAGGGAGAGCCCAGCCACCCTACGGAGGAAGCTCATTTCGGCCGCTTGTACCCGCGATCTTGTTCTTTCGGTCACTACCCAAAGCTCATGACCATAGGTGAGGGTAGGAACGAAGATCGACTGGTAAATCGAGAGCTTCGCCTTTCGGCTCAGCTCTCTCTTCACCACGACGGATCTGTGCAGAGTCCGCATTACTGCAGACGCCGCACCGATCCGCCTGTCGATCTCCCGTTCCATCCTTCCCTCACTCGTGAACAAGACCCCGAGGTACTTGAACTCCTCCACTTGAGGCAGAATCTCATCCCCGACCCGAAGAGTGCACTCCACCCTTTTCCGGTTGAGGACCATGGCCTCGGATTTGGAGGTGCTGATTCTGATCTGATTTTATACAGTAGCTATATGTCAAATACCAGAACCTATAACAATGAGCAATAGGCTTTTGTGTCTCAACACCCATGTGAAAAAAATGGAAAGCTGTAAAACTATTGGTTGTGCAGGTTTTCTTACATGATTATGGCCTGAAAAATAAGTTGTAGCCTATATTTTGAAGAACATTCAATATTTGTCTAAAGGAATAATAATGATGTAAGAAAGGAAATTTGGAACCTAAAATCCACATATACTGCTCTTGTATGTATTTTCATTGTACTGTCATTCTGTATTCTGCAATAATATACTACAGTTGTGAACCAAAAAACATTGTTAACATATCTGATGTTTTGTTCTCTGAAGTGTGATGAGATGCCAATGAGATGTCATCCTGCTAAATAATATATAGTTTTATTTTTTTTGTGTCTAGTCTAGATAAGAGATTATACTGTATGTGGCATAGAGATAAACATTGCTCTAGCTGTTACCCCGGTGTATCTGAGGAGGAAACAGCTCTGCTCTGCCCGTCGTCTGTGCAGAGGCGGTCCTGGCTAGTCTTGCGCCCTGGGCGGA
This sequence comes from Scomber japonicus, assembly GCF_027409825.1. Lineage (NCBI taxonomy): Eukaryota > Metazoa > Chordata > Actinopteri > Scombriformes > Scombridae > Scomber > Scomber japonicus. The sequence continues at coordinate 19,481,602 of NC_070599.1, read as the reverse complement.
CCGACTATCGGCGCCCCTCCCCACAAATCCTTCATCACACAAAAAATAAGATAAATAAATGAAATATAGTATGTAAACACCAAAGTAAATTACACACATCCGTCATCATACAAATGAATAAAATAAAATACATGAAAAATACTAATAATTAGCCTAACGTAATCTGACAGACTTTGACCCTTTTTACAACTGGCATTAAAATGTTTTCTGGGTGATTAGATTAATATCAGGGAGTGCTTGACCACATGAAGGTGCAGGTGTAAAGTTATTTATTTATTTATTGCATTTTCACATAATCCAATAACTTACATGTAGCTATAACGGGTCTGTATTAATTTTATAAATGTATTATTATTTATTTGGAAGCAGCAGTTTGGGTTGTGTGGCCTGGGATCATAATCATCACAGGTCACTCTATCCCCTCCCCCTCCCCCCCTCGCTTTTCATCTGAGAGTGAGGGTATAGCCTATTAAAGCCCATAGACTGTATATAACAGAAGTTAAGATAAGTTAAAGCCTTGGATGTACATCCATGGCTGAGGCTGTATCTGTTGACTGTATGTTATCACAGTGGAAGGCTAAGCTCGAAGGGTGTGGCGATGACATGAACACTCAAGGGATGCGTTTGCGATTTTTTTACCCTGGGACCAGGTTTCAGAAAGCTTTGTTTGGATGATCGGCCAAAACGTTGACCCCTGAGACTCACTCACAACCTGCTCACAGCCTCTGCAGTCGCAAGTTGATCCCCCGCCCCCCTCCCCTTTGCCTTTTCTTCTGACACACACAACCTGTATACATGACTAGTTGACGTGATAGTAGGGGCGCCTCATCGCCCACTGCACCAACTTGATGTGGAAATGAGCGGTATTGGTCTAGAAAACTGGCGATTTTTGTTTTTGAGGGCGCGCTTTTCTTTTTTTGAAGAGTCGGACGGACTTTTTTTTTTTTTGAGAGCGCTCGTGCGCCCCCAAGTAGATTGCGCCCTGGGCGGTTGCCCACATTGCCCATAGCAAAAACCGCCACTGCGTCTGTGGGTGCATCCTATTCTTCCAGGAGTGGCATGGGAAATTTCACTGACTGGTCAAGAAATTGAGGCTGGACAACGATCGTTTCACGCGATACTTAGCTGGTAACATGAAACGAACAGAAACTTTCTCCTGTGTGTTATGATGATGATGATGATGATGCCTGCATGTGCGACATAAAAGCCTTATTAAAAGGAGCTCAGTCCAATACTAGAGCTACTGAGGCATTTGACGTCGGATAACCTGGTTGACGCGCTGTCTGTCCTGGCTTGCTGCTCTCCTACCGTGAGTGAATGAATGTCCACACCCTTCCTTGCGGTTTGCAAGATAAGTGTTTTATTGTTGCCTATTAAGTGCTCATTTACAAATACACAAAACAAAACAGCGGCATGACAAGCACCTCCGCGCCACAGCGGTCAAAAACCGTTTGCCCTTCCGGGTCAAACACCTGACAAAAAGAGTGCAAAAGACTCCTATATGCACCTGAGCCCCCCTGGTGACAGCACAGCGCCCCCACACACATACTGAGTAAATTACACCCTTGACTTGAACACCAACACAACAAATTTAGCTCCTATAAGCCTATTTCATCACTCGTGTGAGAGGTGGATATTGAACTTGAAGCAGAAAAGCAGACTCTGGTGTACGAAAATTATGAAACTAACCTACATGTATTGCCATTTAATTGAGGTTTAGTTTAAGAAAAAATTATACTGTGAATATATATTTTTCTTTCTTTGTTTGCATGTTGCTTCTTATAGTTTCCTAAATTCCCAAAAGGAAGGGTTAGTATCTGTAATCTCATATATAAAATAAATCATATAACAGATTATTTGCAAAGCAATTTTAAATCAGGATATATGTTCTGTCATTTTGTGACTCCAGCATGTTCCTTCTCCTTTTGTTACCTCCTTATGTTTCAGTTCAGCCTCGATTTATCGGCATGTGATAAGGATGTCATCTATTTAGCAAAGCTGCAAAAAATACTGTAAATGAAGCGCTCTGAGTACGTGGATTTTGGGAAAATTTCTACATATGTTAACCTCAAGTTTTGAAACGTTAACAGTATTTGACCCACACCAATTTTGCAGAATCCCACTCCTGGTACCAAACTGTGTAGCCTGTTGAAATTAAACCTGCACAGAACACAGAATGTAAATCTATAGTCATAATCAGAATCAGAAGCTGGTTTATCACCAAGTTGCACAAACAGGAATTTGCCTTGGTGTTGTTGTGCATAGCAGTCAAACTATACATAAAATTCAAGTAATCACAAATAATATAAAATGCAAAAAAACCCCAATAAAATATGTAAATTAGTAAAAAAAAAAAAAAAAAAAAAGATAAAATATGTAAATAAGTAAAAAATGATAAAATATGTAAATAAGTAAAAAAAAAGATAAAATATGTAAATAAGTAAAAATGATCAAATATGTAAATAAGTAAAAAAAAGATAAAATATGTAAATAAGTAAAAATGATCAAATATGTAAATAAGTAAAACAAAAGATAAAATATGTAAATAAGTTAAAAAAAAAGATAAAATATGTAAATAATTAAAAAAAAGATAAAATATGTAAATAAGTAAAAACAAAATGATAAAATATGTAAATAAGTAAAAAATGATAAAATATGTAAATAAGTAAAAAAGAAAATCAATTAAAATAAGTAGAAAATGGCTGTGTTGTTTTCGTAAGTTAAAAAGAAACCTTACTGATTCTTCTGATCTGATAAAGATCCTTCAAGTTAGACAACCTTCTAAAATGCAGTAACTGATTTTGACCACTAGGGGGCAGCAGAAACAAGCTGTGAACACATCATCACCTGTTGAGTTGATATGTTGAACTATTAGCAAACCGTTGCTTTTTAAAACATCCAGCAGTTACAGAGCAACATTATCATTCATTTGTAGTCGTGTTTCTGTCCAACTGATGAATGTAATGATGAATGTCTTTTTTGGTCTCTATCAACTCTTGAGGGAAATATCTGGGTCACCAGCTGCTAAGTGCTCCGCTATGTTTACTAGCTAACTGTTAGATGTTTGGTGCTGAGCAGATAGTGTATAGTGGAGTTTTTCAGAGTGTTTTTCTCGTACAGCTAAACAATGAGCTGAAACTCATTATAGAGCTACATAAAGCAGACAGGAGCTGCATGTCATGTGATACATTGCATATTATGTACCAAAAAAGGAGACTAAAAAGACTAAAATCATTATAACTTCAAAGTTGCATAAATGAGTAAATTTCTGGCCACAGAAAAAGCAAATCTAGGTGCTTCTGACACCCTGTATCCGTCACCCTGTTAATCAGATCTGTCCGATGACGATCCACGAAATGCTGACCTAAGGCAGTCATGGAACATAAAAGCATTGGAAACAACACAACAGGACTCATTAGAAGTTAATAGCAGCATAATTAATATGTAAATATGATTGTTAGTTAAGGTTGATGTATTACAAAGGTAAAAATCATTATGTCTGTTTTTTTGGGAATTCTATTAAATATCTTACCTTGTTCATGATAACTGCGTCTTTCTTGGTAGTCATCTGAAATAAATTGGAGATTAAATTGCATGATAGTTAATGGTTATTTCACTTAATTGGTGTCCTACTATGTTAAAGGCAACGCATTTTCTGATTTTCTATTATTTATATTCTTTCATGATGTCGGATGTCTAAGTTAAACATGGTCAAAGCTCCAAAAACTTGAGGTTTACGTATGTAGAAATGCTCCCTGCAAGTCACACTGGCTGTCTGTACCCTATATCGCTATGGTTTTTCCATGTGATGTTTGTAAAAAATGAAAAAATAAACAAACGGCCCAAAAGAACGGCCCATTTCAGACAGAGGCTGAAATGTGTGGCTGCATAACTCTGCACTTACACCAAATATGGCACTATGGTGAGTATGAGTGAGTCAGTGAAATATGATTCAGAAGGTAGAGTTGGAGTTAAAGACTTGTAGTATCATCCAGATAAAAATGTAGACCTGTAAATGTGTAAATGAATTATATTGTGAAACTATTGTCAAGCCACGTACCCTTTCGAATCATGCAGGTCCAGACTGTTTCCATTCCCTTAGTTCTCTTTTGTTCACCTTCAAGTTTTAGGCTGAAGTCACTGTTTGCGTCTCTTATGAACACTTCAAAGAAATTGGGGTTCTTCCTCTCACATGTGAGCTTTAGTTTCTGTAGAGGAAATATTTCTGAAATGCCTGTGTCCGTTGTGAGGAAGAAATGATTCTCCATCCGAAGGGGCTTGTCGGGGCTCGGCTTTCGAATTCTTCTGGATGCATCAGAGTTTTCCTGTCTCTTCACTGTCTGTGAAGGAAAATGTTTTCAGTTTCCATGTAGTATTTTATTTCACTGTAAATCCCACAATATTTCTGCTACATTTTTTTGTGACAAAAACAAATAACCTGTTGTACGACTGGATCAGGTTGCAGCAGGTAAACATGCAGGGTGAGGGATGCTTTGTTTGTCTTGAATATTAACATGTCATAAAAAACTCCTGATCATGACCCCTCTTGGAGAGGAAATGGGATGAAGTATCTTGACATGGGATGATGTCACTTCAGACACTTTTTCCACGTAATCTCCACTGATATCTACATGCAGAACTGCAAAACTGTCCAAAATTGTGGGGTTGTCATCTGCAAAATAAAATAAATAAATAAAAAATTGTACAAAAAAAGTGACAGATCAATGTATATATTTGCATGTTGTACAATCATGAATAAGGTTATCTTACCTGTACATATCCAGTGTGGAAGATGCATCTCCTCTAACTTCCCGGTTGTGACTGTAATGTCCATTAGGGGTCCTGCTGGTATGTAATTCATGCATGCAGGCCTCTCCCTGTGCTCATCCCAAGAGCAGAACTTGTAGTTGAAGCTGACCTTCTCCTTACAAACCCAGCGCATGGTAGACACACTGCACTCAAAGCGACCTGGGTCAGACTGTAGGCTAAGGTTTGAAAAAGAAAATAAGTTGTTTATTTGCAACACAATGAAACAGAGTTTTACTATATTAATTGCAACCTAAAATTAATTTGTCTGGTTTATGTTTACCTATAGGTTTGGACCTCATCCACAGTGTTGACTACAGGTTCATATTCAGTCCAGTCACTGATGTTCTGTTTCAGAAGGTAGAGCATTTATAATGAGCAGGAGTTCCACCTGTTTTACAGACATACTATAACATAACAAAAGATTTATATTTAAAAAAACAAATAACTCATCATTACACTGGCAACAGCTTCAGGCTCCAATTTTTCAGAGGACCATTTTACATTGATGAATTAAAGTTGTCATATGGTTGCTGAACAATTGTATGTATGTACTAATTTCAGATATTTAAAACACATGTGGTGATGTAATAAAATTGGATTGTAAAGATGTCTGAATGTCTAAGAAGAAGAAGAAGAAGAACCTATGCATATGAGTATTTTGTAAGTAGTGAAATGATAACTTTATTGGGAATGTCTACACAGGACGCACAGACACACACTTACACTTTCTCTGTCTTAATGTCTCTTCATCATGACCAATCCTGAGAGAAAATAGTCAGACCAACACATTCTTTAAAATAAAAACAAGCATTGAATAAATATGACTACCAATTAGACATGACCACTAAAGAGCTAAAATAATCATTCTCAAATTATTATTAATAATGTGTGAACTCTTGACCTTGTTTAAGGAAGTGTCTTGTTACCTGAGGGTTTCTAGTCTCCAGTGAGGATCCTCCAGTCCTTCAGAGAGCAGCTTCACTCCTAAGTCTCCTGGGTGATTATAGCTCAGATCCAGCTCTCTCAGATGGGAGGGGTTGGCTTTCAGGGCAGAAGCCAAAGCAACACAAACTTCCTCTGTGACCAGAGAGCCAGAAAGTCTGGGTGCACACAAAACACTACGTTTTCTAGCAGTTCTAAAAAAAACATTTGTTTAGTTAAGGGTTAAAAAAAAGTAAAGGAGAAGATTGATAACACCATAGCGGTACAATTAGATAAGAGTCAGCAGTTGGTTATCTTAGCACTAAGACCATAAATGGAGATATAGCTAGCCTGGCTCTGTCCAAAGGTAACAAAGTCCACCTACCAGCACCAGTTTATGGATTAAAATGGTTTATCTTGTTTGTTTACTCAATACACAGGGGCAGTGACACAGGAAGTCACCTTAACCTGCTAAGGAATAATAGCACACATAATCCCCAGTAAAATCACAACTTATTTTTCTTTCACTTTGGTTTTTGTACAGATTTAAACAAATGAGACATAATGTGTTAATTAATAATTAAAAGTGTTGCCGGGTGGTGAATTTTTGCCAGGTAAGTTGTTTCACTGTATTGAGCGGTATTAAATATTATGTCAACAGCGATTCTTACTTTTTGTGCCCCAGTGTGGGTGGCTATTCTGAAACGCAATATACATGAAAATGTAATATGGCTTGCCAATCAAATTAATACAGTGCACTGTGGCTCAGGAGGTAGAGCAGTCATCCACCAGTTGGAAGACTGATTGTTTGATTGCTGGCTCCTCCAGAGGCCTGTACTACGAAGCTGGATTAACCTATCCAGGATCTCTCTCCGTTACCTGGGTTGACTTAACCAGATCTTCGCAGTCCAGGATAAGCGGTACTACGAAGCTGGTTATCAACTCGGTAAATCAACCCAGGGTTTTCCAATCTGGATCTCTGCGCGTTCACATAAAGGGGAGGTGTTTGCAGCGTCTGACCAATCACAAACATGCAGAAACCCTGCAGAGCAGACTACTTTACCATGGAGGAGCAGACAATTATTCTTCAACAATATGAAGAATTCAAACATCATCCAGGCCAAAAGCAACACTGATGCTGCAGCAACAGCCAGGAAGCAATGCTGGCAGAAAATTGCCGACTCTGTTAATGTGTAAATTCACAAGATCATACAATATTAATGTATCAGACAATATAAACGGACAGCACTCTGATCACACAATGCCACTTTATTACGGCACAGACGTTTGGGGCAGATCGCTTCCTCAGTGCCCTTCCTTTCATAGAGACATTAAGTTAGTTTAATATTCAACATTCAAAATACAAACCTATTATGCGCTTCAACCATTTGAGTGAATGATTTCAAACCAACTGTATAACATACAGAATAATATCCCTCATGTGCCACAAGGCTTATTTTACAAATATATATTTTGGCCAATTAAAAAATTGCATCTATCCCTAAAAGCTCATTTTCTCCTAAGCGCTCCTCTCACGATCCACGCACCAATGTTGACAGGATCTTTTAAGAATGGGCAGGTCATTTTCTAAGAGAGCTGATTGGTCAGGAGGTGGTGCTTTTGTACTCATTGATCTCTTATCCAGAACATAACCTGCTCCGGAGCAGGTTAGCCGTTCAGCATAAGTTACCATGGTGATTTACCTCGGTAAGAAGTGAACCAGCTTCGTAGTACGGAAAACCCAGGGTTAACCCTGAAGTTATCTCGATAAGAGAAAATCCAGCTTCGTAGTACAGGCCTCAGGCCACATATTGATGTGTCCTTGGACAATACACCAAACTGCTCCTGATGCCTGGGTCAATGGGTCAATTTTTTTTCTCAACAAATTCAGCTCATGGAAAGTAAATGGAAATGTAAAGTCGATATCCTGGTTGGCACTGCCTATAGCCCAGTCCCAAATGAACTTTTGAGTTGAGATTGTTTTCCCAATGCCGGGACACTCCGTAAGTCATCACTGTACGAACAGATTGATCTCTTCCAGGTGAGGGTTTAAAGATGTCCTCACATCTGATTGTTGTTTCTGGTCTCATGGATTCTGTTTCAGTCTCTCTATTCCCATCTTCTGTAATGTAGGCCTCTGTGTAGATCTGATCTTGATGGGTTGGGTTACTTTCGTTATCAGTCCACCCAAACAATTGCTGATTTTTTCCCCGCAGTCTATATTTGAGATGATGCTTGCATGTGGAGATTCCTAATGAACAGAAAAAGTTTTCCTTATTCTGAGTAAGTAGTAGATGTACTTCTGTTCCCCCACATGAAAGGTTTACTATACTTTGGCAATGTAAATCATTTCAATATTCATTTATCTATATTATGTTGATTAAAAAAATCCTTCTATGGGACTCATCACTGTATTGAAAATAGGGATTGGTCATTAAAACCGAATAATCGTTCTCAGGTACTTATGTTGACCTGTGATTGATGTTTTTTTTTATTGAAAAACTTTAATCAAGAGTTGAGCTGTGTAGTATAGAATGAAGGGTCCATTAACAGCTACAGGAGAGCAATGTTCACTTTCAGCCACTAGGAGGAGCTCTTTAGTAAGTAAACCACTTCCACCTTGTGTTGAAGTACAGCCTGACACTGAGTGAATTTTTACTACTGCCTGTCATTACACAGAAGTCCAGTATGGGGGAAAAAGGGATAATCATGTCAATTGTGACATATGTGGAGCAGAGTAGAGCAATCGTGATTTCACACCTGGATGATTTAGCTACAGAACCAGGATTGCACCAAGCCCTCTATAAATAATTACAAAAAAAGAAAGAAAAGAAAAGAAAAGAAAAGACAAGAATTCAATCAAACAAAACAAAACAAATTTAAAACAAATAAAACAAAAATAATTGGAAACAAAGGCCTGTAATCCAACCAAACTCTTAATGTGGGAAAAACAGTGACAGACAATATTGCACTTGGAGATGGTCTTATAACAATATATAACAATCAGGTATATTTAAATAAGAACAGTAACTCTAATACAATTATCAAACCAATATGACATACCTTTACTTCATATTAGCTCCCAAACCAGCAATGCGCTTAATGTTGTGACCAATACTAAAAGAGAAAAATAAAATACATGAAACATCACAATGCAATTAATATATTAAGAATATAACTCCACAAAATCCTTAAACCACTAGAGGCTTGTACTTACTGTACATCTGCACGCTGTTTGCTGGAAATTACAGTGTGCATATATGGCAACCAATCTCTCCTCACCACTATTAAATACATTTCTCACTTTAGCAGGCATGGTGTCTCACATGATATTGATAATGTTTTCTGTTAATACACTTCCTATCCGAGCAAATGTTAGGTGTCCTCTTGCTGCAACTTCCACATTGTGCAGACAGATAAAGGACAGAGAACAATCACTTCCTATTTGTACTGTCTTCCCCTTTGTCTTCTTTACATACAGATGTGAACAACTCATTGTTTCTGATCCGGTAAACAGAATTACATCTCAATCACTTTGTCTTGCATCAGTGTCACTCTTTTCTGATAATCACTGGCTTGTTTGATCATTTTATTTTGAGTTTTTATGCTTTGGATATTATTGACCCCCCAATGTTTACCATAAAGCTTCAATTGTAACCATGTTTTTTTTATTATTACAACTGTGTCAACATTTTCTTTAATTTCTTCATCTTGTAACTCAGGCTGCAATGGTTCAGATTTGTCCCTTTTTGTAACCGTAGTACCAAAGCTGAGTGAAGCATACACTAAAAATGTGTATCTCCTGCCCTGACAATTTCCATTAGGTTCTTAGTGAAGTTAACATTTTTTTGAAGTAGAACAAAGTGTCTTGTTTGTATCTTAATGTGACTAGCAACTATGGCTGCTAACACTAAGAAGAGTTTAGTGGAAGTATTTTCCAACAATATGCCTCCATGTCAATATGAGAAGATACTTTGAGCTCAAACCAATACTTGACAAAGTATTTTGGGTAAACTTTCCCACTTCCAATAAAAAGTAGCATGAATTTGTACAAAATAGGAATTATTAAGGACTGCCTCACATACAGTGGATGAGCCAGTAGTCCCAAATGTGGCAAGGATGTATCACTCTATTTTCTTTAGCTTTTTAAAGAGTCATAGAGTTAAAGTACCTAAAGTGAAAATGTAAAAATACCAAACTAAAAAGCTAAACCTAACAAAAAAAATATAAGTCTATAAATAACCAGACCTTAATCTTTGGTTGGACATCTACTGCTCCCAAGAGTTGTGTGATTTCCTCAAACTCAGGCTTTAACTGTCTCCTTTCTCTAATCTGAGTCAGAGGGACTTCGCCCTGAACGGCCCTGTCAGGATCCACTTCCTCAAATTTGCAAAACAAATGCAATATATGACAGTTGGCAACACTTTTTCTAGACCAGAAAGAGAAGTACTGTAAATCAAAAAGCAGAAGCACAATTTGTAATTGCAGTAATTAAACTAGAATAGCTGTTTTAATAAACTCTTTTCTTTCTGGCTTAATTGAGTACTCTAATTAAGATGACTATAACTCATGGAACACAATATAAACACAAATATTTGTATTTAACTCTGTGGAAAGGTCATGTTTCCATAAAGATGACTGTTCACTGTGTCAGAAAAGCAACAGGAGTTGATGGACCCTTAAATGTCTACCTGAATTAAAAAAATACTTAAATTCTGATATCTGTGGTTTTGTGTCAACTGGTCAATGACACGATGAGGCTGAACACCTCATATAAGCAAATATATTATCAATCAAATATTTGTACTTTGTATTATTCCAGGAGGAGGTTGCTCAAATAAAATGTCAAATATTACTGTGAGGTTAGTCTGTGCATTTTATATTTTCATTCATGTATAATCTATAGACTATTATATATTAAATCAAATTCACCTGAAATTCTGAATGAACATGCAAATACAACCAATGCAATACCACGTTTGTCTTTAAAAGGAGTGGATTTATTTTTGCAGAAATAAAACTTTATTGCATAGTAAGAACATGTCTCATTGGTGGATGTCAAGAGTCATCATATCATCATACATTTATATACAGACCATACTTATTTTGGTATAGAGTCAAGAAAAAAAAGGATGCATGATTAATATAATTGCCCTATTTCATAATAAAGGTTTGTACTTGGATAACTTCTTACTAAAAAAAAAGGACATTTCAGCAAAACGTTTTCTTATGAACTGTCCCACACAATATAAACACATTTAAACAACATAATCTGTGCCTTTAATATGCACCAAAGTGTGTCCTTAACATTGTAAAGTTAAGATAAGATAAGAGATACGATCGCCTTTATTGTCATTGTACAGTCACCTGTTCAACGAAATAGGGAGTGCCGCAACTGACAGTGCATTACAGATAAAAACATGAGAATAAAATATAATACTTTATAACAGAACACAAGCAGGTAATAAATAATAAATAAAATAAGTAACAAATAAGAAAAAGTACTTTACTGTACTTCTAGTTTAATAAATCCCTTAAATTCCCAAAAGGAAGTGCTAAAATGTAACCTCATATATAAATTAAATCGCAGAATAGATAATTGCAAACGTCTTAAAGATTTTAAATCAGAATATACAGATGTTACATCATTTTGTGACTCTTTTAGACTCTTCAGACAATTTCACAGCAATGTAATTCTCCAGAATGCTCCTCTTCCTTTTGTTACCTCTGCATGATATTTCTCTCCGCTGTTTTAAGTTTGGTACTCATCTGAAAAAAAAGTAGACTTAAATGGTCATTTGGTGGTCTGTGCTTCTAAATGCTTCACTAAAAATGTATATTGTCTTTAATACATTTTAGGTGGTGAAGATAGATGTGCAGTAAATCTGTAATGTTATAACCACGAACCTTTTGAAATCTCACAGGTCCACACAGTTTGATTCTCTCCATCTCCTAGTATGAGCTTGAAGTTGCTGTCTGCATTTTCAATGACCACCTTAAAGAAATTTGGTGTACCGTTTCCCAACTGAGGAAAAATATTAAGAGAAAGGCAGAACGTTAAGACTCTTTAGCTCAGGTTTATGATTCCTTTTTGTTGACTTGACTTTGACTAATTTAGTATGTGATGGGTTTGCAAATTTTACATATTTCCATACAAGAAATGATGCTTGTAAATACTGATGTTTTCTTCATTAGAAATAAGAGTAGACATGCAGACATGCTGCTCACATATAAACCAGCTTTAACTAAGACTTTAATTTGTGCCACATACATTTTCTTCAACAAGGCTAACTTCAAGGCAAATAACCATCTTTTGCCTCAAACAATGTGTGCAACAGCAAATACATTTTGTCACACTCAAATGACAAAAATGTAAAAGGGGACATATTATATACATTTGAAGGTCTACTGGAATATCTTTGCATGATTTACAGGTAAAAAACCCTTCCATATCTATCTTATTCTGGCCCTTTATGCAGACACTTGCCCTGGAATTTGACAGGGTTTTGAAACTTTGACAGTATTTGACATAGACATATGACATCATGTCCCCTTTAATGTGCAAGATGCAAAAATACTGATACTGTTGGTTGAGTGAAATGCATATAGAAAACTTTTTCATCAAATATCTGCAAAATACTTCCTTAAACCAGACAACATGCAGGACTCAGGATGCAAACCCAGATCTCTGGTGTCAATGCATTGTGTCTTCTAGGTCTAAAGTGCAGTACATAAATGTAGCGGTTCATTCATTAAAAAAAAACATTACCTGTAAACATAATACTGGCAACAATTATATTTGTTAAAGGAATATGTTTTATATCTTGTCACTCAAAACAGGTTATGGTGTGGTACTGTGGCATGTAGTAGCTAGTAAACTCAATAGACACGTGTATTAGTTTAAAAAAAATGTCTAACCGAGATTTCTGCAGCGTCTGCATCAGTTGTGAGGATGAATGAATCCAGCGTTGTAAGGGACTTCTGTGGGTTTGGCTTCTGGATCATTTTGGATTTTCTGGCCTTTTCAATTTCGTCCACTTCCTGTTAAAGAAAAAAAATCTTAAATGTGTTTGCAACTTAAAGAGCAAATTTATCTTTTGCTGATTATGCATTACACAGTATTTACTGATTATTAGGATAACTGAAATTACCTGTAGTCGATCAGGATCACGAATGATCACATAAATGTGCAATGTGAGGTGCTTCCGGTTGGCCTGATAAATCAAGACGTTGCAGTGGGCCTTCACTGGAAATTCATCTGCTATCATGACTCCATTTGTGGGGAAGCTGGGCTGGAATAATCTGACATGTGATGATGTGACCTCTGACACTTCTTCTAGGAAGTGTCCAGATTGGCTTTTGTGTAGAACTGCAAACTTGTCTGAAACTTGAGGGATGCCATCTGAGCAAGATACAAGAAGGAAAGACATTTAGCAGGAAAATAATCATACACATGCTGAAGAACTTGAGTCAATTCTCTATTTTTTACCTTCATGTTCACTCACCTATACAGATCCAGTGTGGGAGATGCACTTCGTCAAGCTCTCCAACTATGACTCTGATATTCATCAGGGGACCTCCTGGTTTGCAATGCACCAAGTTCAGCTTCTGTCGGTGTTCCTCCCAAGATTTAAACTGGTATGTGAAGATGACTTTTTTCTTACAAACCCAGCGTAGTCCAGATACACGGCATTTGAACTGTCCCGCTTCAGACTGCAGCCTAAGGTTGTGACAAGAAAACAAGTTGCCATGAAATGTAATCAAATACAGCATTGATGGAAGGATATGTGGTGGATCCCTGTTTTACTCCTGGAGCCTGTACTATGAAGTAAGATTTGGGGTTGGCGAGGTCACTTTAAGTATAATTCTGGGTTTTAAGTGATACAATGGTGGACTTCTTACTGGGGTACATACCATGTTAACTAATGCTGAACATTCAACCTGCTCTGGAGCAGGAACACATCAACATGTGTCTGCACCCTGACCACTGACCAATCAAATCACTACATAAAAAGAGTCACCATTCCCAGAGGATCTTGACATGGACAATGCCATGAAGTCTTAGCCTATATTTAATATATGGAAATGATTTGTAGTGTTTCTACATGTTCTGTACAGGCTGACGTTTATATTTAACTTTGAGAATATGATGTGTTGCCGTCCCTGAAAGAGATGTTTGCAGCATATAGTTAGCAGTCTCATTTCATATTATATGTAGTCCTACTTCATTTATAGTTCTGATGTTGCTTGTAATTAATGATTTGGATAGCTGGATAGGAAAACCTGGAGTTGACTAATGCGTTTATAGCCTGCTTCATAGTACAAGTTATATTCATGGTCACGTTCTGTGAAGCCAGATAATGAAAAGGTATCCAGGGTATGCTGAACTTGCTTCCTAGTACAGGCCCTGCAGTTAAAAATGTAATTAAGCCTTCACAGACTTGACTTTGCTTTGTGTTCATATTATCCATGTTCTTACCTGTAGGTCGGGAGAGCACGATCTGTCCTGCATTCAGGTGTGGTTACAGTCCAGTTGGAGTCCTGTTTAAGGAGACCGAAATTGTGAGGCTTTTTTTGTTGTTGAAACAACCATTTTTTATTTAAAAAACAACTAAACAAAAAATATTCTTACCGTGACACCACCACAAGAGGCACAGCTTCTTGGCCCTTATCATAACACATATGAAGATACAAACACATAATAACATTACAATCATTGTAAAATATTAATTTTCCCACTCTATCATTGGTATTTTTCGGATACAGTAGATAGCACCAAGTTAAGTTTCCTGATCCTTTCCAGGTATCTAATATTTTACTGTATGATTTATAGAAAGAACAACCAGTTCACTGGTGTGGATGTAAGTTAAACATATGGAAACTATATTAATTACAACAAATAGAGGACATTTGTTCTTAGTTCAAATAATTTTCCTACCCTGTTTGGTGTTGTTTGTCTGGATACCAAAGGCTACCAGACCTCTGATGGTAAATCCAAGGTAGAAGGAGACCTCACGTTGAATCCAGAGGCTGTCTCGTATGTTGGCATTGATCATCATGTCCCCTAAGTTTGCAAACAGTTTGTAGTTGTGGACTATTCCAGGAAATTTCAAGAGTTTTTTGTGGACCCTCAGATCTTTAAAAATCTTATCGTTGTTGGTCATATAATTGATGAATTCTGGGTCCTCATTCTTCAGCAAAAACTGATTGCTGTTTGTTGGGGCAATTCTGTTCACAACCTCATCTTTACCAAGGTAAAATAAAGGACGGAGGTACCTTGATCGAAGGTACTTTGCATATGTACACTCATAGGAGTGGTTGATTTTTTGAGTGACTAGCATGAAGTCAGAGGAATTGTTCTTGTTGTCCTCTGCCCACTCTTTGAGGAGGGCAGCGATGTGAGATTCAGGGGTGTCTTCATCACTTGGTGACATGTTCTCTTCCACATTATCTTCACATTTGTCCATGATATCTGAAATCAGGTCAGGTAGTGGATGCTCAACATACTTCAAGTAGCATGATGACACATCCCTCTGAATGTATGATGGATCATCTTTTTGCATGCTCGGCTTTGAGAAAGTGAGATAGGCATTTAAAAAGTTGCATTTTTTCTCAACCTCATCTCTGAGGCTGCTTATCAGATGATTAAATCTGTAGAGTTTGTTGTCTCCTAATGATTCAAGGACTGAACCCATGGACACATTGTTTGTGAGAACTCTTTTCCAGGTTTCGTTCTGTGCAACAAGTCGGTCATATAACAGATTGCAAACCTGCAGGTAACCGAACTGCCCTCTAGTGTTAAAAATATGCAAGACTCTGGTAATGCCATCTTCTTTCATATCTGCACCATATTCATTTTCAGCAAGTCGTTCTTCATCTTTGAAGGCTTGAATAGCCTTTGTGGCAAGTTTCAAAATTTCTCTCGGCTTGGTAGAAAACTCTTTGTTCTTCAGATGGTTCTTGTAGACTTGGCCTAGAGTATCAGCAACAAATGAATTTTTGGGATCTCTTTCCTTAGCTTCTTTTGCCCATCTTTCTGCCTGATTGAAGTCTTTTAGTTCGATGTAATAAAAACGAGAAAGTGCTTGTGGGAAAAAAGGATTTTGTAAAAATATCATTGACGCCATCTTCAAAACTGATGCACTATGGACATCGCACTCCTCACTTTGAATATCGATAATGAGTCTTGAAAACCTTTCTCGCTCTTCTTTAACCTCATTACCTTTGACTGGGTTCTCTTCTACTTTCATCTCTCTCTTGGTCAGCATGTCTTTGACGAAACCAAGCAAATGTGGAGAAACTTCGTCTCTGCACAGACAGTTCATGAAGTTTCTTGCTGTGTCGCTCCTGGTCACACCTGCTTCACCTATCAGTTCAGTACAACATTGTGCAATCATTGGATGAGCCATGCATACTTTTTTTCCAGATCTTGCATCATGTTGGAAAGTGATGATGAGATGACTAAAGGGTTTCATTCTGTCCTCCAGTGAAAGGTGTCCATGGATGGAGTCTTCATGTTTGAGGAAGTCCAGGCACTGAGACTCGAGGAGATATGAGCCTGGTACATAGGCATTCAGCAGGGACAGGAAGGTAGCAAGCTGGGTCTTCAGTGATTTATTTGATCTTTGGACTGTACTGAATACTGTGCATGCTTTATCAACGTACGCTTGAGAGAAATCAGTTTGCATTATGTTAAAGCCATGAAACTGTCTGCATTTCTCCTTGTACTTTTTGCTCAGCTCTTCCTTTTTCTCATTGAACTTTTGTTTCTCTGTGTCAGAAAGTACTTTTTCAAGGACGACATGGTCATTTTGTATAACAGTATTCTTTCTCACACAGGTGAGGAAAATGACCACAGGCATAGTGGTAAATGTCTTCTGTGCGGCCATCTTTTCCATAATGCTGTCTTGGAGATTTTCCAGATTATGCTCATCATTCAGTAGCAGCAGCACAGTGTTCTGGTTGCGTCGACTGCCTGCTGTGAAAAGATGGACCACCTCTGTTGCAACATTTGTGATGTCTGAGGTTGAGCCTGTTAAAACAGCGCACCTTAAGGTCTTCCTCAAGTCCCACAACACCTGCATGGCCAGTGTGGTTCCTCCACATCCTGGTTGGTGGAAGAGTTTCACAGTTGATATTCCATGATGTTTTCTTTTGTTCTGAATTTGCTGTCTAAGTCTATCGTATCCATCTCTTTTAATAAAAGAAGTTCCAGTGCCATCTGACTTTGCCTGTTCACTAATGTGAAAGTTTAACCATTCGGGAGGAGCACCTCTGTAAAAGGTCTCCTCTATATGCTCAACATCTTCTGGATCTAAAGACTCTCCTTCGAACTGATTTGCATAGAGAACATCTAACAGTGAGAGGGAATCCCTTATTTCACTTCCCACAAAAATGTTCCCATTTTTAGCAGTGGACAGAGCCAGGCCACTTGACATCTTGGACTTTTAGTGTGTAACTGTCAAAAAGAAGAAGAGAAAAAAGAAAAAAAGTTTATAAAACAGAGTGCACAATTTTAAATATCCAACAGTCTACAGCAGGTAAAAGTAGCTTCACCTTGACCATTTCATGACTCTGTAATTCATTCAATATAACACTGACAAGGACCACTCTGCATAAAACAATAAAAATATTGAGATAATAAATCACTGATTACTTTAAACGTTCAACTATAGACTTAAGATAATTTATCATCATGGATAAACCAGACAAAGAAGATTTGATCGTTTTAAAGCAATTCTTTGACTTAGAAAAATCATTACAGTGTCTGGTAGGTCGGGTTTCCCCTTAAGGTATGCGTGCTTCCGTGAGGTGCATGCAATAGTTAGCTGGCAGGAAGAAGTCGGCATAACACAGGAACAGTTCCTCTTATAGCATCTCTAGACTATATCTAGACTCATACACCCCAAGTGTAAGAAGGAGCGCTTCCCACTGCAGTCCGACTGTACACTGCTGCAGTATGATTACACTTTAAGGTCCTTTTTTTTGGTTTTTAATTTTAATTTTTATTATTGTACATATGTTTTTTTTAAATTGTTTTTCTTTTTGAGCTACTGTAGCGTTGAATTTTCTCCACTGTGGGATCAATAAAAGTTTATCTTATTTTATCTCACCCTGGGAATTAAAACGGGCCAGTTATATTTCTCTCTACTGAGCAGACTGACAGGCGCAGCAGAGGGTGTGGCGAAGCCAGTAACCGCTTTTTTGTCATGTTAAACCTGTCTTTTAACTTTTCTTTCCTGGCATTGCATAAACCCCAGAAAGACGGGAGATTCTTCCCAGCATCTATCGTCTATACTTCTATATACTGAACTTTACTTTACTGCGGTGACTCTCCGTAAAGCCATCTGACTATCAGCAGGTATTTGTGTCAGCTGCAGCCTCAAATTAAAATGATATTGCACATTAGGCTATCAAGGTGCAATTACACACATTAAATCCGCTGGTTAACCTTTGCGCAACCAACCAGCATCAAACTATAAATAACCACAGAAACACTCGTGCTTAAGTGTAACTACAAAAATCAAAATAATCTCCTTCAAATGCTTAAAAATCGAGATTTTAAGATTTTTTTTGCCAAACAGGAACACTAATCAGTGTCATCATTTTTGCGTTATCTCATAATCTTAGCAGCAACCAACAAAGAGCTTTAACGTAAACAAACAAAAAACAAACAAAAAAATAAATAAACAAACAAACCAATATGAAAATCAGCTTACCTCAGTCTACTTTACTCTCATCCTCTCATGTGTGGTCTGTCTATCGTTTCCCGTCGCCCCTCCTTTTTTTATTAGCTCACAAGAGTTTCGGTTTCGTTTCTGTCAAAACAGTCCTATATATTACTGGCATCCGTCAAATACTGCGGTGTCCTTAAAAGGCATTAAACTGTCACTCAGGAAGCGAAACAAAAATCTCTCTTCATGTGCATTGAAGTATGAACAGTATAACAGTTTCTATTGCACCCTTTCGTGTGATTTCATACAGGATGTCTAATACTTGAACTCATAGCAGCGGGATCAAGTTTCAAGAGTGCTATGCGGATGATGAAATGTCTCAACACCCATACAACAAAAGAACAAAAGAATGACATATACTGTAAAATGTACACATGATCATGCCCCTCATAAATAAGTTGTATTTTTTGATGAGTATACAGTATTTGCCTATGAAGGAAATAATAATCATGTAAGAAAGAAATTAAGATCAACCTTTAACCACTTATTGAAATTAAGACATCATTATTTATAGTCACTATTTACTTTTACTTACTTTGTTATTTTTAACTATATGGCAACTGTCTCAGCACTTAAGAGTCCAAGACAAATTCCCCTTCGTGGACAATAAAGTATCTGTCTGTCTGTCTGTCTGTCTGTCTGTCTGTCTATCTATCTATCTATCTATCTATCTATCTATCTATCTATCTATCTATTATAATATGAATATAATGTAACAAAAATTCAATTCAACTTAAATGTGTTTATTTATGTATATTAAAACCCTTAGAGACCCATTTAGACCAATTTTTGGGGTATTTTTTCAGGGGGGTCATGGGATCTTTATTGGAAGAGATTGCAGATCAACAGTATCTGCCACATAGAGGTGGTATACATCATCTGAAATTTGGGAACCTGTAGTTTAATTTGAGATATAGCTTATCACTGTATGTCAAATTTACATATAAACAATAAACCTTGTGTTTTGGTTGGCGTCTATTCAAAAGTTTAGAGCTTTATGATGAAATGATGGACATTCCCATGCTCAATTATGTCTCATATAACTTGTTGCATAAGTTATGAGGATATCTGGTTATCTTTATATGATGCACATTTACAGCTTCATATTTATATTCTGAGGCTCTACTGGAATATATTTGAATGTTTTACAGTTCAAACAAAGTCCTTATCTATCTTTTATTGGCTCTTCATGCAGCTCAGTTCAACCTCCGTCCCAAACAGGCTGTTTTAGTTCCTATCTCTTTAAGGCTCCCCCTAAACCACATTGTTCTTAATCTCTGGACTTTTCATACTGTATATTTAATCAGGTTCACATAAATTTCTTAATGAGTGTGAACGTGCAAATACAACCACAATAACACAGATTTGTCTTTAAAATTGTTAATTTATTTTTGCAGAACTAAAACTTTAATAAGTAAGAATATGTCTCATTTGTAGATGTTTACAAATAGTTCATAGTTGTTTTTTTTTTGCTCATAAAAAAATTAAAAGAATCAAGATGACTATACTTATTTTGTAACAAAGATAAAAAGACAGGTAACAGAAAAAAATAATGACAAAGGATAAAAATAAGTCACCCATTTTATATTAAAGGTTTATCTCCGGGGTACAAAATTCACTTTTTTGTCCACCAGCAAAATAGCTCACAAATGTTCAAATTTTAGCAGCCAATTAATAGACTGCCATTGTTTTTTGGCTGGTGAGTGGAGCAACTCTACTACCCACTTATATATTTTACCAGCATTTGACTGGTGTCTGGTGTTAATATTGTGTCCTTTTCTGGTTTAACCATTTAGCTGATGATACATCTTCAATCTCTTCATTAATCACACTAATCTAGTTATTATTATTTTTATCTATAGTCAAGCACATTTCAGCAAAACCCCAAGACTCAAGTTATCCTGTGCATAAAAACTCTCAAAAAAACTATCACACACAATATAAAAAGCATTTAAACATAATCTGTGACTAAAATACACCAAAGATTAATTAGATTAGATTGGGTTTTCTTGACCCATTTTACCAAACAATGAATATTTACATTGAAGAAAAGAGAGATAACATTGAAAAGCGCAGTACTGCAATTATCTTATAGTGAGATTTTTTCTTTGTTTGCATGTTGCTTCTTACAGTTTCATCAATCCCATAAATCCCCAAAAGTAAGTGCTAAAATCTGTAACCTCATATATAATATAAATCATATAACAGATTAGTCATATGGATTTTAAATCAGAATATACAGATGTTTTATCATTTTGTGACTCTTCAGACCCTCTTACAATTTCACAGCAATGTAATTCTCCAGAATGCTCCTCCTCCTTTTGTTACCCCCTCATTGTGTTTCTCTCCACTGTTTTAGTTTTGGTACTCATCTGGAACAAAATGCAGAATTAAATGGTCATTTGGTAGTCTGTGCTTCTAAATGTTTTGCTTGAAATATATTCAGAAAACACAACATTTGTCCTTCACAAATACTCGTCTTTAATACATTTAAAGTTGTGTAGATAGAGGTTTAGGAATTTTTTCAAAATTATCCAGCAAACACGAACCTTTTGAAATCTCACAGGTCCATACAGTGTGATTCTCTCCATCTCCTAGTGTGAGCCTGAAGTCACTGCTTGCATTTTCAATGACCACCTTAAAGAAATCTGGTATGCTGCGTACCACCTGTGAAGAAGTGAAAAGAGAAAAGTAGGGCTTTAAGACACTTTAGCTTAACGCATATAACAATTTTAACGATACATTTTTGTTCCATATGAGGCTGTGACACGACCTTGACTAATTACATGTATTTAAATGTAGTACACCTTATGGCTTTTACTTTAATTCATGGAGATTGAACAGACCTCCTGAGAGACCATTTCTGACCAATAACTAAATTGGGGCATGAACTAAAAGCATAAATGACCTTTTGTGTCATCTGAACTAAGAGAAAAGACTGATACTTGAACAACACACATCAATAGAAAACTCCCCTCTTTTTGACCTTATTATCTTTCCCAGACCAGAGTCATAAACTTACATTCTTGGTGGACATTCATAGAGTCTCTCTCTACAAAACTGAATTTAATGTCAATCAAAAAAAGTAAAAAGTGCATATTGTATATACTGTTTATCCTCACTGTACTGCATATGGTGGCTAAAAAATCTACTATTACTACTACCCAAATGTCATTCATTCAGTCATAAAATAGTTTCTTGTAAATGTAATGCTGACAGTGATTACATTTTGTATAATCACAATGTTTTTTTAAGAAATTGGGAAAACAATTTAGTAGCATATAAGCATCATTTCTGGGAGACAGGGTTGACCCTTTAGGCCAACTATCTATGACAACAATAATAAACAGAACAGCCTTCTGATCACTGATCTCTTTTAGTTTGATCCTTAGTAGCTTTTGGCAGTTGAGTATAACAATAAATAATGTTAATATCTTGTAAAACAAGGCATTAAAGTTATAGAAGATCATAAACTTGGTAGACTTGTGTATAAGCTTAAAAAAGGTCAAACCATACAGCAGGGGAAATTTCTGCAGGCTCTGCATCAGTTGTGAGGGTGAATGAATCCAGTATTTGTAGTGACTTCTCTGTGTTTGATTTGTGGATGATTCTGGATTGGCTGGCCCTTTCCATTTGCTCCACTTTCTGTAAAAGAATTATCCAAGTTTTAAATATGCTTCAGGGTCATAGTAGACAATGTTTTTGCCTGTGTTTTGATGTATAATAGCTTCAACAACAAAACGTACTTCATGACAATGCTAACAGTATTGAGTGATAATTAGGACAATTGAACTGACCTGCTGTTGATCAGGATCACGAAGGATCAGATGAATGTGCAATGTGAGGTGCTTCCGGTTGGCCTGATAAATCAAGACGTTGCAGTGGGCCTTCACTGGAAATCCATCTGCTATCATGACTCCATTTGTGGGGAAGCTGGGTTGGAATAATCTGACATGTGATGATGTGACCTCTGACACTACTTCTATAAAGTTTCCAGATTGGCTTTTGTGTAGAACTGCAAACTTGTCTGAAACTTGAGGGAAGCCATCTGAGCAAGACACAAGAAGGAAAGACATTTAGCAGGAAAATAATCATACACATGCCGAAGAACTTGAGTCAATTCTCTAGTTTTTATCTTCATGTTCACTCACCTATACAGATCCAGTGTGGGAGATGCACTTCGTCAAGCTTTCCATCTATGACTGTAATATTCATCAGGGGACCTCCTGGTTTGCAGTGCACCAAGTTCAGCTTCTGTCGGTGTTCCTCCCAAGTTTTAAACTGGTATGTGAAGATGACTTTTTTCTTACAAACCCAGCGTAGTCCAGATACACTGCATTTGAACTGTCCTGCTTCAGACTGCAACCTAAGGTTGTGACAAGAAAAATATGTTCTTCTATGCCATGTATCAAATACAGCATTGATGGAAGGATATGTGGTGGATCCCAGTTTTACCTCTGCATTAAAAAAATGTCACAATTCACAGCCCTGACTGTTTTATTTCCCTTATGCTGTGACATTGTAAGGTGTTGTTCTTACCTGTAGGTCAGGATACCCTGCTCTGTTCTCCAGGCAGGTGTGGTTGCAGTCCAGTTGGAGTCCTGTGAAGACCACAGTTTTAAGATTGTTTTAGTTGTTGTTCGAATCACCCTTTTTTTATTTTAAAAAACAGCAAAACATTTTCTTACCATGACACTGCCACAAGAGGCACAGCTTTTCAGAGGCCCTTATTATGACACATGGGTAGATACAAACAACATTACATTAGATGACACAATCATTGTAAGATCTTATTTTTTTCACTGTATTGTTGATACTTTGCTGAAATAGTATAAAGCACTTAGTTTCCTGGTATCTAATATTCTACTGAAAGCTTTATGGAAAGAAAATTTATAAGCAACCAGTTCACTGTCTTTTTTGATACTACTGGTAATGGTGACATATATAAGCAAGAGAGCGTTAAGTTTATCTGTTGTAATGTCAATAGTTGTCAACGTGTGAAACAAAATAGTTTGTCATTTGGTGTGGATGTAAACTGTACATGCAGTAAGAGGAAAATAATATTTAATTGAACTACTGAAGTCATCAACTCTTATGTTTTTAGTTCCTATAAGTTTCCTACCCTGTTTGGTGTTCTTGGTCCGGATACTAAAGGCTACCAGACCTCTGATGGTGAATCCAAGGTAGAAGGAAACCTCACGTTGAATCCAGAGGCTGTCTTGTTTGTTGGGATTCACCATGATCTCCTTTCCTCCTAAGTCTGCAAACAGTTTGTAATTGCGGACAACTCCTTGAAATGTCAGGAGGTTCTTTTGGAATCTCAGATCTTTAAAAATCTTATCGTTGTTGGTCATGTAATTGATGAATTCTGTTGTTGCATCCTCATTTTCCAGCAGAAACTCACCAAGCCTTGTAGGGGCAATTCTGCTCAGGGCCTCATCTTTGCTAAGGTAAAATAAGGGACGCAGGTACCTTGATCGAAAGTACATGGCATATGCACACTCATAGGAGTCTTCACTCTTTCGAATTGATAACGTTAAGTCAGGGGAACTATTGTTGTCCTCTGCCCACTCTTTGAGGAGGGCAACAATGTGAGATTCAGGGGTGTCTTCATCACTTGGTGACATGTTCTCTTCCACATTTTCACATTTGTCCATGATATCTGAAATCAGGTCAGGTAGTGGATGCTCAACATACTTCAAGTAGCATGATGACACATCCCTCTGAATGTATGATGGATCATCTTTTTGCATGCTAGGCTTTGAGAAAGTGAGATAGGCATTTATAAAGTTGCATTTTTTCTCAACCTCATCTCTGAGGCTGCTTATCAGATGATTAAATCTGTAGAGTTTGTTGTCTCCTAATGATTCAAGGACTGAGCCCATGGACACATTGTTTGTGAGAACTCTTTTCCAGGTTTCGTTTTGTGCAACAAGTCGGTCATATAACAGATTGCAAACCTGCAGGTAACCAAACTGCCCTCTGGTGTTAAAAATATGTGAGACTTTGGTATTGCCATCTTCTGCCATGTCTTCACCATATTCATTTTCAGCAAGTCGTTCTTCATCTTTGAAAGCTTCAATGGCCTTTTTGGCGAGTTGCAAAATTTCTCTCGGCTTGGTAGAAAACTCTTTGTTCTTCAGATGGTTCTTGTAGACTTGGCCCAGAGTATCAGCAACAAATGAATTTTTGGGATCTCTTTTCTTCGCTTCTTTTGCCCATTTTTCTGCCTTATTGTAGTCTTTTATTTCAATGTAATAAAAGCGAGCAAGTGCTTGTGGGAAAAAAGGATTCTTTTCAAATATCTTCGATGCCACCTTTAAAACTGATGCACTCTGGACATCGCACTCCTGACTTTGAATATCAAGAATCAGTCTAGAAAACCTTTCTTGGTCTTCTTTAACCTCATTATCTTTGACTGGGTTCTCTTCTACTTTCATCTCTCTCTTGGTCAGCATTTCTTTGACGAAACCAAGCAAACATGGAGAAACTTCGTCTCTGCAGAGACGGTTCAAGAAGTTTCTTGCTGTGTCGCTTCTGGTCACACCTGCGCCACCCATCAGTTCAGTACAACATTGTGCAATCATTGGATGAGCCATGCGGACCTTTTTTCCAGATCTTGCATCGTGTTGGAAAGTGATGATGAGATGACTAAAGGGTTTCATTCTGTCCTCCAGTGAAAGGTGTCCATGGATGGAGTCTTTATGTTTGAGGAAGTCCAGGCACTGGGACTCAAGGAGATATGAGCCTGGTACATAGGCATTCAGCAGGGACAGGAAGGTAGCAAGCTGGGTCTTCAGTGGTTTATTTGATCTTTGGACTGTACTGAATACTGTGCATGCTTGATCAACGTACGCTTGAGAGAAATCAGTTTGCATTATGTTAAAGCCATGAAACTGTCCGCATTTCTCCTTGTACTTTTTGCTCAGCTCTTTCTTTTTCTCATTAAACTTTTGTTTCTCTGTGTTAGAAAGTACTTTTTGTAGGACAGTGTGGTCACTCTGTAGAACTGCATCTTTTCTCACACAGGTGAGGAAAATGACCACAGGCCTATAGGTGACTATGTTCTGTTCAGTTATCTTTTCCATAATGCTGTTTTGGAGATTTTCCAGATTATGCTCATCATTCAGTAGCAGCAGCACAGTTTTCTGGTAGCCTTGACTGCCTGCTGTGAAAAGATGGACCACCTCTGTCGCAACATTTGTGATGTCTGAGGTTGAGTCTGTTAAAACAGCACACCTGAAGGTCTTCCTCAAGTCCCACAACACCTGCATGGCCAGTGTGGTTCCTCCACATCCTGGTTGGTGGAAGAGTTTCACAGTTGATATTCCAGGGAGATTTCTTTTGTTGTCAATTTGTTGTTTAAGTCTATCGTATCCATCTCGTTTAATAAAAGAAGTTCCAGTACCATCTGACTCGGCCTGTTCACTAATGTGAAAGTTTAACCATTCAGGAGGGGCACCTCTGTAAAAGGTCTCCTCTGTCTGCTCAACAACTTCTTTTTTAATAGACTCTCCTTCAAACTGATTTGCATAGAGAACATCTAACAGTGAGAAGGAATCTCTTATTTCACTTCCTCGTCTAGCAGTGGACAGAGTCAAGCCACTTGCCATCTTGGACTTTCAGTGTCTTGTCCCTTAATGAATGTAAAAAAACAAACAAACAATTATGTCAGATCTACTGGTTAAACTTTGTTCAAGTATATCACATTGTTGCAAAATAACCTAGAAACCTCCATGTTTATGTGTGCATTAAATTCATCTCTTATAATTGATTATTTCAATTTCCAATCTGGTGCCTGAAGTTTCACATTGATATTTACTATACAGTACTAATACATACAGTGTAGGCTATAGCAACAAGATTTTTCAGAATAAATTGTATAAAATAGTTTGTTATTTAAAAACAAACAAACCACCTCCAACAAGCATATCAATAATGTATGATAATGTACGCTGACTAAACCCCTGTCCAAGTGTACCTGGGTGCACCTGATGCACATGACCACAGACATAGGAAAAGTAGGCTTGGCACAGTCCAACACAGGCCTACTTTGCAGGGCACGGTTGACTATGATCTGTGGTTTGGGTTCATGAAAATATGGCCCTAAATCTGCAGAAACTTTTAAACAAAATCATAGGTGCAGCTTTTACATCTCTAGCTCATAGCCAGAAATAGGCATAGTTAGACAGAGGACATCTCACTACTACTTGGTATAGATTTATTTTGAAAGATACCTTAAAAAGGTATTGAGTATTAATACCCAGCCCTACTTACAGTAACAGTGTAGCTGAGACTATATTTTAAATAAAGATTTTTTTCCTACCTTTTTTTTGCTTATGAGATCTCTGAAGTCTTATGAACATGTCGTGTTTTCAATATCTGCAGGCAGGCAATTGTGAACTGTGCCCTGACGGTGTTTGGAGTTTATATAAAAACACACCACACCCACGGTATGTGGGCGTAATTACAAAGAGACACAGAAGTAGACTGCAAATGCCATGTAATAATTACTATGAAACAGTTTGTAGTAGAGTTGTTCAAGGTCACATCTGAAGAAGAAAGTTTGTATTCTCAAAATCTAAAATAATGTTTTATTCAGAATATTATTAGGAAGCAAGTCAAATGTTGCAAATATATTGCTAATTTTATTAGAGATGCACATTTACACTTGTACTTACTGCAAAACAACAAATTATTATTATTATTATACCATTATAGTTACTATATGTAACTTTTAGTATTGTTGCAGCAGTATCGTTTTACTGTAAATGCTTCACAAGGATTTCCAGTAAAGGGTGGGTTCAACTGATTTATGAAACACTGGTGACAGGATGATATGCAAATAATTAATCTCTTAATTAATCTCTTGATCTCTCATCTCAAAGCAAAAGAAAAGAAAAAGAGATAAATAGTAAAAAACCCATATGCCTTATGATGAAAGCAAATTAGTTTTAGTGGTTTACTGTAAGGCACTTTCAATTCTCAGGAGGAAACTTAACAATGCATTCATTGTGTTCATTCAACAGTACGTTCCTGTGGCTTCACCAGCGTTAGATTAAATCACTGCAGTTGGCAGAGGAGGCAGCAGGGACAATTAAAATCCTGAGTTGAGCATTGTACATTAAGTTCCTGTAACACAGGTTTGCTGCACATGTATGGTGTCCAGATAAATCTTTCGTTTTTGTAATCTCTCCATCATATTTGAAATAAAGAAACTACAGGAAACACAGTATAGGTTAGCAAATATATTTTAATATATAATATTTATATTCATTTTAGCACAATGACAAAATGGCATAATTACAGTTCAGTCTCATTTAAATCATGACAAAAAGCCACACCTTTATATTTGTTTGAATAATACCTCATATCATATTTTGTTGCAGTCATTGCAAAATAAATCCTGAAGTACTTCTTGCCCCATGAGAGGAAAACCTTAGCAAAAGTTTCTAACAGCATTGAGCCCATGGCATCCAATAGGGTTTTTATGTTGTGAGCTGTACAGTGTGTGAAAATGTAAAATGGATGTAATGTTACTCTTCACTGCATCGTTAAGCACAGTGTAACATCCTTCATGTCACCTTTCTAATTACCGAAACAGAACTGCCAAATTCATCTGTGTGCACATCATCTTATCTTTGTTTAAATTCAAATATATGACTGATGAACTGGATCCACACATCACTTTTTAAACCCTTTGAGAACAAAGCACTTTACACAGTAACAGGATACGAGAGAAAACATCCCATTGGCTGACTCTCAAGGCAGTGACACACAGGACAGATCTCAGTACTTAAGAGTTAAACTCAGCAACGTTACTTACAGGAAATAAATCCAGGTTGCTCTGAATGCTGCTCATCTGCACTAATGAAACAAAACTGTCAAAATTCGCCTAAGCAGCTCAAACTTTGAATGCGAAACACTGCAAATGCATTTTTGTAAAAACCTCTGCTACTTGAAGGGTTAGTGTTTCAAAACTACAGATGTGTCCACCCTCAAAACCACAACTTTTCTCTCCTTTTTTTTTTGATGATTTGTATAATAGTAACACATAATTAGACTTTTCAAGTGCTGTCTGACACCTCTGCAGAAACTTCCTCTAATCTACAAACCCTTTCAAGTCAAGTTAGATTCCTATGAAACATAAATAACACCACAGGAATGTTTTTCAGCCTTACTACTGTAATAACCTCCACCCACAGTGACAGATCACAACACTCCAGCTGCAATGATCAGATAAAGCGTTGAAAGCACAACACTTCAAAATAGCCTCTACTGTCTACCACTGCAAAGCACTGCATAAAAACCTCTGAACTTGGCCACAAACGTCCCCTGTGACCATCCGAAGTTAAGATTGTTCAATACAAACATCACGAAGGAATTGCTAAACGTCAAGCATGTCATGATTTCAAATCCATCCACCCCCAGCAGTTTGCAACTGAATCAAGTTGGCACATTTACCTCTGATGTGAAAGCTTGCTTCTTTTTTTTTGTGTGCATGAAATGTAAACTTTATTCCTCAAAAAAAAAAAGGGAAAAGAGATGCATCGCATATTTTGCTATATGTGTGCATGGTTTAAAAAAAAAGCATTAGCACAATATTCAGAAACGCTCAAATTAATATGACTCGCACTATACCTGGGACGATTAGAAGGTTTAAAGGAAAACAAAACAGTTGCTCAACTTCATCCGACAAACATTAAGCATTCCCAACATTAACATGACTCATTATCATTTACTCCATCTCACCATTGTACAGCATTCTTGTGCAAGAACTGCCACATTCAAAATGATACTCACTAGATGCAGAGGCGTGACATCGGATGTTTCCCACCTCTCTCTACTCACACCTCTGCTTTTTTTAAAAACAGCGTCAACCCCTAAAACCTTCTCTTCACTACTTACACTACTCTACCCAGCACTGATACTGAAAGTGTCCCCTTTGACCGTTCACTAACTTACACCTTACTTTAAAAATAAAAAATAGCAAATAAAACTAGATTGACTGCTTAAAGTCCAGATAAGGGTTGTCAATTGCCTGGCTTTTTAATATTAGTTTTTACGCCCAACATTTTAAGACTCCAACCTTCTTTTAAATTCTCTCGGTGCAATGTGCAAGTGACGACATGTCGCGTACGAACAATATGGCAGATTATGACTTTGTGACTGCTTTTTTTCTTCTTTTGTCATGATTTGGAAACTCTCTGAATAAAAATCATTTTACAAGCAGTGACCACGACACATCTGATCAAATACGACACAGTAGAACATAATATGTTACACATAAGTAAATACAATGAAATGAATATCACTTTTTTTTTTCCTCTGTTTTTTTTTTGTTGCAAAATCATCACCCAAAGCCGAAACAGCAAAACATAAATGAAGAGAATAAACGTGAATTATAAAAGTGTTGATGCACGGTCTGCTTAACATTAGATAAGCAACATCCCCTTGATTTGTTTCCAGTTAGTAAAACAAAATCAGGTAAAAACAATATATAGGCATTAAATAAATTAATCAATTTCAAAACAAACACAGTGATATATATTCAAAATACATATTTACAAACTAATAAAGGAAAAAAAGACAACAAAAAAAGAACACAGTCATATGCTTAAGCAAAAATTATAATCGTTTTGAATGGATTTTAATTGACTGTTATAGCATTACATGAATACCTTCACACAGTATCTGCCTCTTCCTGTCATCTATATTCATGTGTTGGTTATTATCAGGTATTCATCATAAATACATAGATGTTTTAGTAGGTTTATATTTTTGCAGCATTTACTAAGTTGATATGTACTTGGTACATGGAAATCCTAATTTTGACATCATTTGTGACTGATATGTTGATATTCTTATGTGCCGACGGCTACAGAGGAAAACGCTCAGCGATGCCAAACATATAACCTGCCTGGTGATGGAGTCAAGAGGGGCTGTGCCGTGGTTACCATGGTGATAGTGATGGTGGTTGTCTTTTTAGAGGAGGAGGAAACGAGAA
Organism: Scomber japonicus; assembly: GCF_027409825.1. Lineage (NCBI taxonomy): Eukaryota > Metazoa > Chordata > Actinopteri > Scombriformes > Scombridae > Scomber > Scomber japonicus. The sequence goes on along the minus strand of NC_070599.1, from coordinate 19,451,131 downwards.
GTGGGTGTAAAAACCACACACACACACACACACACACACACATATATAAAAGAAGAAACTAAAATAGGGGAAGGGTGCGGCACAGCCACATTTTGACGCTGACAGAATTTTTAAACACTCCAGAAGCGTCTAGAGCACCAGGCATTTGGATTTATGATTTCCTTTTTGATGTTTATGGATATTGCATGGACAATCCTACCGTCAAACTACTGACAAACTACCACACAACTGCTAACATGAGTCCATTGCCTACTGAAATTCCTCAGAGACAGAGAAAAAAAGTAAAATTAAAAGTCACTTGGTCACATACATCTAAATTCACGAGTTGCTATTCAGAAAAAGCAAATAAAAAGAGAGAGAAAAATAAAAATTCATTGGCCCAAACCCTCCTTTGCTGATTTTAAGTACAACAGTGGACACTAATGCTAAGAATCTGGAGAGAAAAATCCCACTTTTTGGTTTGTGATATTACCAAAGCGCTCCACTGAAAATCCAACATTTATGGCCAATAATCACATCCACTCTAACGCAGGGAAAGGCCTTCACCCACAGGTCATAGCAGTAGGTAGAACTGCCTCCATTTGCCTGACAAAATGCTCTCAGTTCAGCTCTGCGACGGACACACGAAGCCGCAGTCTCAGGTAAAGCTATAGGAGGGCAGCCACCGCTTCACTTGGGGTCTGGCCTGACGATTGTTAGTGTGGATGCTAACGGGAAACATCCACCCAGAAATACTCTCACACTGTTACTACATCGTCAATTTCAAGCCAACCTTTTTTGGTGCGTCACCATCTGTTTCTACATCAGTTGGTGAGTTTCAACATTTCCCAGGGTTTCAGTTTTATCTAGGAAGAATGCCGCTGGTGGAGAGAGAGAGCGAGCAATAAAGGGTTTCTTTTTCATTTGAGAAAAAGTCGTGTGCCTCTCACATGAGCACGCTTTGTGGCTGAATTTGCATTTTCGTCTATTTTGCTTAAGACTCTTGAGCCATTGATTCCTGCTTGCATGACTGGTAAAAGTTGGTGAACCTATATGGAGTGTAAAAGGTGCCTTTTTTGTCTATAAGGAACTGGCATAACAGTTTTTAATGTTGCTCAAGAATAAAAACATAAACATCAGATGTAGCGTCACAGATATGAGCTAAATTCTGATGTCAGCATGCTCAAAGTCATTAAGATATATCGTCTGTGAACTGTAGATATCTGTACCAAATGTCAGAGCTATCAACTAAAGGTTGTTGACTGACTGACAATCAGACTTCACCACCCCTTCAAAACTCAAAAAATCATCCCTGAAATTCAATGTTTAAGCATTTCAGGGTGAACTTTTCCTTTTCTATAATACTATATAAACCTGACCTGGTCTAGATTAAGTTAAATGTTTCATGCAAAGAAGAAACAGTTTGAAAACTAAAAGTATCAAACCTTGCCTTACAATTGCTGGCATTAAAGGACTATTGAATGTTTCAGTTATTAAGACGTTGCTTGCAAAAAGAGAGTGCAATGTGAGTTGTACAGTTTAGTTGGTCAAATTCCTTTTTTTTTGTTCCAATTTTAAACAATGAACATGATGATTCAACAGTTTGAATTCCTCTTATTGAGGAAGTGCCACTCCCTCGCCCAACACAACTGTCATGCAAATGCATAAAAAAAAGAAAAAGGAAAATAAAAATAAATATCAGGATCTTGGTCAAACACCCTGACGACTTGTCACATGTCAAGAGTTCTTTAGATAAAGTGATTTGATGGGAGGATACGTTACAGTGCAGTTTTCCTACAGACATAAATGCATAGGATACAAATCAGTCCAACACTACAATATACAGCGAGCAATACAAAAAAAAACAAAAAAAAGAAATAAAAATCTTAGTCATTGGCACTGGGGTTTGGAGTGGAGCGTGGTGGTGAGGGAAAGAAGGGAGGGAGGTGGCGGGTTGGGAGAAATGACTCGTCATACACTGATAGATTTATTATGTTGGTTCATTTTTAGATCCTACAGCTTTGAGGACGATAAAGACGGACCCACAGACATTCTGTACACACCTACACTGAAGTCCTTAGCAAATTTCAGAAAAGAAAAAAAAAAAAAAGAAGTAGCATCACTCTCTTTAAAAGCGAGAGCCGTTTTTGATGATTATTAACTCGACATGTGTTTGTGTGTGTGTGTGTGTGTGTGCCGGCGGCCGTCGTTATCACCTCACACGCACACACACACACAATCTCTCACAGTTCAGAAAAAAAAAATTTGTGGGGTAAACACAAAGTGTGCTAAGGCTTCATCGTGGGGATAAAAGAGACACAGTGTTCAAAAGAGCGGTTATTATAGTTAAGTTTCAACAGTCTTGCTAGCTATTGTGTTTGTGTGTGGCGGGAACGGCATAGTCAAGCGGGTTATGAGCATTTTTGTGTGCATCGGAGATCCATGTCACAATCTACTTTATGTACAGTTTATTAAAAGGACATGTTTTATTATCACATGTCATTATATTTTCACCCTTCCTGCAGTTTGATCTGCAATTTTTTTTTTTTTAGTCATCTGGAGGCCTTCGTTCGTCCTCTTTCATACAGCGAGAAATCACAGACTGGTCAGTTTTTGTTTGTGTGTGCAACAAATGAAATGGCAACAAAGGGGTGAAAGAAAGTTTAGTGTTTGTCTCTTTATGTATTACACAACATAATATTTTCACACAGTAAATATAATAGCCAATATACTCTCTAAAAATATAATTTTATATTCTGTAATGTACTCCTTCGTCTCTTAGTAGGGAGACACAAGCTGCGGATGGATGAAAGGTTTCGGATTAGACGAAATTAGGGTGAAAATCACACTATGAAATTGAACATACAGTGAAATTTGTGAGTGTCCTTTATGGAGCAAACACACTATGGGTCAATATATTATTTCTGCTATATGTTCTTGTAATATATTATTTGTATATTTACATCTCTCGCCGGCTCATTCAACCCTTTTCTCGCTAACTGGTCCCTTCCTCCTTATGGACGACAAACATCCAGAACTTTCCAATCTCAATATTTTCACTACTCTCGCTATGATTATAAGCTAAAGGCAAATGTTGGCTTATCTTATGTAAATCAACTTTAAATATCTTTCTAACATATTAAGCTTTTTTTTTTTGCTCTTTGAACATGATATAATTATCTGAGTAAAGGGAATGCATACAGTGCCTCTACCTGAGGAACAGTGACTGTCCTGCCCTTTAAGTTTGATTTAAAGTTTTTCGAACATGGGGAGCTCATGGCGATGTTGTGTCATTGTCTTAATGAATGATATGGGCTTTAACATCAGGAATACACATGGAACAAATATGCAGCTACATGTTAAAACAAGAACCGGAGTCATACGTGTGAGGTTTAGATTAGTTTTGATTTCTTTTCATCGAGTTTAAACTTAAGTTTCAGTTTTGTTTTTCTTTCAGGTAAGTTGTGTATTTACAGGTTTTAGTTTCACTTTATTTCATGATAGTAGTTTTCAGTCTGTCAGTTTTTGGTTATTTGGCCATTTTGCACATCTGAAGTGAAGATAGAGACAAAATTAAGCTTTTTTCTATAGTTATCTGTCAGCGTTTGTTTGTGACATTTTCAAAATTTCTGAACCCCCCCACCCCCCCGAAAATATTTGCCATTTCATTTTGCTGTTTAGTTTTGGAGGCTGGGTTTGTTTAAAACTGTCTTAATATTCCTCCTGGGTGGATTTAGTCTTTGTTTTAACAATAACAACCTTGACTGACACTCACTCACACACTCACTCACACACACACACACACACACACACACACACACACACACACACTTGCATAAACAGCATCACAGATTGAACAGTGTAACATATAAGACACATTCTGAACTGACCCGCTCAGTGTTTGAATCGAGGGTAAACTTTGGCGCTCTCTCTTTTTCGCTCTCCTCTCACACACACACACAAACACACACGCAAACGCACACACACATACTGTTGATCCGTCTCCAGATTTCTTCTTCTAATGTCCTTTTTTCTTCTCCCGTCTCCCATCAGCTCTGGAAACGGCGGCTAAGGTTGCATCGCTACTGATCTGATTGGTTGCTTGGTCGGTGGCTGCCTGCGCGGTCGTGTGTTACAGCGAGTTTTAGTGCAGGATGGGTAAGGGGTGGAGGAGGAGGAGGGTGCGTATGTGTGTGTGTGTACATGTGTATATTGTGTGTGTGTGTGTGTGTGTATGTGTGTGTGTGTGTAAGGGTGGGGGAGTAATGGGGCTGGTCAGAAACGGTTGGTCAGTGGTTGATTGGAGTGCCAGGAGTGAAGAAATCAAGGTGCAAAGATCAGGGCTCGGGGTCGCCACCTCACACTTTTTTAGGGGGAGGAGCCAACTTGATGATCTCATCTTCAGAGGGCTGGCGGATGATGTCTTTTAAAAGGGAAAGGGTGGGATTGGAGAAAGGAGAAAAGAGTGAGCGAAAAAGAAAGAGCGAAAGATCATAAGAAACTGACACCAAGACACCAAGTTGTAGACAAAACAAGTAAAAGATCTTGTAATATGCACATTTGTAATTGTATGTGTGTGAATGAAGGTTATGTGTGTATGGATATAGAGCAAAAAATGAAAAATGTTGGTATAACAATATTAATCATTAAATTGATGATGAAACTGCACAGACAGAGGAAAACGGGAACAGGCAGTGATTTAGAGAAGATGTAGTTTTATGTTTCACCACTAGATGGCAGAATTTCTCTTTCATAAAAGTGAGAACAGTCACAGACATTGTTTTGTCCAAATAGGGTGAATATCACCTTGGTATTTTAGGAAACTGATACATTGATCTAATCTGTCCCAACATGCTCTAGAGATTAAACACCTCGAGTGTGTTACCTTTGTATTTCTTGGCAGAGGGGATGCGTGTGAGCTTGGTGTCGATCTCGTCATCCTCTGAGATCTTGAGCACGGTGGTGCGGTACTCGATCACCCTCGTCAGCAGGTCTGGTCGCCGTGAAATCTCGAAGATGTGCTCGATGTACGACAGATTATCTGCATGGGAGGTGTTGTTAATAGGATCTGTTCACTGGAAAGGGCTCAAATTCATGTCAGATATGTTTAATCGTCTGTTTTTAAGTGCTTTAGACGTGGAATCGTCTGTTTCTTTGTGTCTCTCACCCTGAGCCAGCTTGTCGTTCTTCTCCAGGTAGCTGAACCACTCCTTGGAGGAGGTGATGTTGTTGCTCTGGTCCTCGGGGATGTCTTCCTTGCAGGCTGACTTGAGCTGCTCCAGGTCCTCGTTGGTGATATTTTCAGACAGATCGCTGAGCAGAGAGCTGTACTCCGCCATGGTCTGGTAGAGAGAGAGAGAGAGAGGAGAAGGGAGAACAGTTAGATATATTGACTAAAATACGGAGGACTTTAGAGCGAGGCAATCGAAACTAAAAGGGAGAAACACAGAGCAAAATATCCCAGAGTTGTTAAAATTGCTCAGTCTGCCCACCTACTTCCCAGACTCCAGAGTGGAAAACAGTTCGGGAGTCTTAGCTAATGACAATAGCATACTGTCGGGGTGGGATTGAAAAGCACACAAAAACACCAGGAACAGAATATTTAAACAGGTCAGCCCTTTTCCTTTTTGTTTTTTTTGTAGATAGCTGTAAGACAAGACAGGACAAAACACTTGTCTTGCACCTTAATTAGGAACGTTCCCACAGGGAGGATCTATGCACACAGAGAAGGACTCGGCGTTCAGCACGGAAACAAGGAAAAGCTTGTTATTTTTTATCCACTGCCATTTCTTACTACAAAGGGAAAATAAAATGTACAACCCAATTCTTAATTTAAGAACATTCTCAGGTTATTGCATGTGAATTATTTATGTGTGTGTATGTGTGTTAATAAGGATTGACAAATCTTCAAATAAATGATCCTACTGGTGATATTATTTTTTTTTTTACAGTCAACAAATTCCATGAAATCATCAAAATGAAAAAAATGTACAGATTCAAGTATTACAAACATCTGATAGCAATAGCGTATTGCCTAATGACATAAAGTGACAATGTTAGTGGGTGATAAAGGAAGAAAAGGAAGAGATGAGAGGGAAAAAACAAGTTCTTGTTGAAATTGCTTTTCATCAAATCAGCTGAAGCAAATGTAATGTAGTGAAATGTAGTGACTCTCTGCCTCCCTCTAGTGGACTGATTGACGTAATAAAGTCCTATTTTAGTCAGTTTATTCTGTGTGCTGGAGGATAGTCACGTCTGCATGTCTACACATAATAGCAATATCACCTACATTACTTCCTTTATAGTTTCACTTTTATATACTGTTGTTTTATTGCCAGATTGATTATTTTATTCTATTCTTATTAAATATATTTGTAAGTACATTGTGCGGACGGGTCTCCAGCTCAATTTCTTGTGCATAATGAGTTCTTTTATAAAGAGTAAAAAAATATGTGATGCATAAAAGCAAGTTTGTTTAATCAATTTCATGTTGTTGTAACTTTTAATGAAACCAGTGAGTCCAACAATTACATGGAAAGAAATGCTCTGTGCTATCATGTCTCATTTTACATGTTTGAATAACTGGTACTTTACACTTTTGATACAGAAAGTAACTTCAATTGGTTTTTACTTCTACAAAGAGATACAGATCAAGGTCGGGTTTTAACATTTAGAGCTGAAATGGCAAAAGTGGTTGGACGATTCAGTAAACAGGCATGCGGTGGTCGAGGATCAGGCTTGCATTAAGGAATGAGTTCTGTCAAGATCGCAGGGTTCAGGTTCTCCTCACAAAAGACTGGCTATTTGTCTTTCTCTGTGTGTGTGTGTGTGTGTGTGTGTGTGTGTGTGAGAGAGAGAGTGTGGTGTGTGTGTGTGTGTGTGTGTGTGTGTGTGTGTGTGAGAGAGAGTGTGGTGTGTGTGTGTGTGTGTGTGTAGGAGTATGTGTGTTGGCATGCGAGTTGTTGTTCAGAAGCAGGCTGCCAGTGAGAAACTGAAGAAACCACAGTGAAAGAGAGACAGAAAAACAGACAGAGTGATTCAGACATGTTGTGAGGCCGTCTGCTCTGTTCAGCTGGGTCAGTTTAGAAGAAAATACATCAAGAGGCAAAACAGGCGTTTACAGTTCATGTACACTGTGTTACAGACTGTGGCTTATATCTTGGTTATCAACATAATCTGGGTCAAGCTTTTCATATGTTTCCCTAATCCAGATCATCATCTATATGCATCTATACATTAAAAGAAGAAGGGCAGCTGATATTTTTAAAAGCTTAATAACTTTGTTGTTTTTGGACATTCATTATATTATTTTTACTGGTACTGGTGACGATACATTCAGAAGATTGTCATGGTAGCAGATGCTTATTGAACTGCAAAAGCCAAAAATGAAGCCGAAAGGTAAGCACATGCCTTAAAATATTTTTTAAGGCTAAACTATTTTCTGTATATTTAGATTCCTTATTCTTGACATATAGGAGCTAATGAATATTACTATTGTACAGTAATTTTTGCTGACTCTCAAGAGAGATCAGAGGTCAGCTTCACATGTAACAATGGGTACTACAATTATGGAGGTCTCAAAAAAATAAACAATAAAAGTTGTCTAGAAAAAAGGGCGACAGGGCGAACCAAACCAAAAACCAACTGTAGGTGCTGTTTCCAACATTTCCAACCTCACAGCTAATTAAATGACTGCCTCTGGATTTCCCGGCTATCCTGTTTTTTTTTTTTTTTAGATCTTAGTCAGTCCTCAGTGAGTTTAGTGAGGGGGCAGTTTATGTGGAAATGATTAATATCACCTTAAAATCTGCACTTGATCTAACTGGAATCTGATGTCTTGCTCTTTCAGTAACTTTAGGGAGCGATACAAGTCGCAGGTTAATCTCCCTGTTTGCCTGTACGCTATAAAACATGCACACCCTACAGTAGAAACATGCATCTTCACACACGCTCTGTTATTTCTTTAAAAAAAAATCTCTTTCTGTGTCACACACAGCAGCCCCAACCCCCAATCCCTGGCATCCATGCAGCTGGCGAGAAGCTGCCGCTCAGTGCAGTGCATCATGGGCACTGGCACGAGGCTCTGTCTGCCTCTGATCCCCTCAGTCTCATCACAGATAAACACGCCGTACAGAAAGCCCAGAAGAGCTCTGTGATGAGTGCGGTGACCTATATAACATAGCTGTCATTACCTGCAGCTACCACCAGAGGGCCCCCATTCGCCATGGAGCATTAACTACGCTTAGCTTATTAAAGCATGAGCGTCTCGAGGTGTAGAAGTACTGTCTCTGCTTAATCGTCTTCAGCCTGCTCATGGGAGCATATGGATAGGAGATGATACTTTACAGCTGAGCTGCAGACCTTTGATTTGTCATAACTTCTTCCTTAGAAAATATGACAAACTAGTATCTTTAGTAATGGAAAAAAACAAAACTTTGAATCAACCATAAAGCAAAAATAAGCCTCTTGAGTAATTAACTGGTGTCTTTACCTCACCTTAAACTGAGACAGAAAAATAAGTCTAGATGTAGTACTGATTAACAATGACAAATCAGCATGAGATGTATGAGATGATGCAGCATATAGGAGCAGATATGGGAGCTGTGTAACCGTTTCAGACGCTGATTAAAGGTTACATTTGTTTGCCTCTTCTCTAATGGCTAATGGTGGCATTTGGTTTGGTCTGATCCACGATCGCAGCCTCAGAGCACAATGATGACAGAGCATTTTTACTGTGTGTGTGTGTGTGTGTGTGTGTGTGTGTGTGTGTGTGTGTGTGTGTGTGTGATGGAGTGTGTGTGTGTGTGTGTGTTATTTCAGTCTTAAATGTCACATTCATCTCCTCTCTAACCAGAGCAACTTGCTCAATCAACACAAAGCGCTGCGTGGGAGAGAGCAGGGATATGCACCTTAACTCAAATGAATACAACAAGGGTCTGAATACTGTGTGTGTGTGTGTGTCTGTGTGTGTGTGTGTGCCTCCCGTCTCCAACTGCTAGTTTGTGAATCGTGAGTGTGCACGTTTGCATGCATTTGTGTGCACTCAAGTGAATGTGTGTGTGTGTGTACGCTTGAACTCATGAGCTTGTGTGTGTGTGTGTGTGTGTGTGTGTGTGTGTGTTTGTGAGAGGGAGGCAGACTGAAAGAATGGGTGTGTGTGTGTGTGTGTGTGTAGGTCCCTGTACCTCCTCTCTCGACCCAGGCCGCCCTGCCTGCTCTCTGTTTTGCACCACAATGGACTGGCGCTACTTTTGTGTACTTTTAGAGGAGAAGGGGGGGTGGGGAGGGGGCGGGACAACAATGGATAGAGTGGCTACATTTAGTGTTTCTCTCCCACCACCTCCCTCCCAACGCTCTCCCTCTCCCTGCCACCTTTAACTCTTTCTCATCCATGAAATAAAGCTGGCTCTATTAAAATAGGCAGTCTTGGCCATGTGCCACACTTTTTTTTGGTCTTGTTTTAAAGGAGTTTGAATAATGCTGGTGGGCATTATGAGCAAAAACAAAAGCTAGAGGAGAATTATTTTACCTTCAAAATAAAGCAAGACTAAAAAAATGATTGAAATATAATGAAACTAGATTCTAGTTAAGCTAGAACAACAAATTCAAAGTTAGGTCAGTAATTCAGCTACTTCTTGTTGATCCTTGTGTTTCTTATCTGCAGGCGATCTGCCAGTTAGCATTAACGACACACAGACTGATCCACAAGCAAGATCAGTGTACTCACATGGCTCACATCTATTTCAAGATATATATATTTTCAACAAATACAAATAAAGACCTCAGATTAATGAGAAAAGTAACGTTAAGTGTATTTCTCTTGTAATAATTCATTAAATAATTAAAACATCATTTAACACTTGTAATAAAGAAACATTGTCAAAATTATAACTTAAAACATATCTCACACTTGTAAAGGCAAAACTAACTTAAATTTCTTTTTTTTTCTTTTTTTGGCACAAATGGGCTTCCATACACAATACATACATATTCACTGACAGGTTTTTCTGTTCATGTTGTCAGATAAATAAATATTTATTTTTATTATAACCCTCCCTAGCTTTTAACTGTGCCTAACAAATATAAAAAAATGATAATATATATAATAATAATAAAAAAAACCCCAGTGTAGGCATTTCACTTGAAGTCTCCATTGGTTAATGTTGTTGTGGCTTTTAAAAAAATCATTATTTCTTCTCATCTGTATAAAACACTTTGACTGTGTTGTGTTTAAAGTGCTATATAGATAAAGGTCAAGTTGAAGTTTTTGGTTATTATATGTTTTCTAAGGAGTTTTTTTTTTGGCACAAATGGGCTTCCATACTCAGTACAAGCTTTCTCAATGACACGTATCTTTGTTGCTGCTGTTGGATGAAAACCTAGGTGAGTTGTGAAATCTCTGAAATGGGTCATAAGTGAGTCATTCCCTTTTAACCAAGGCAAACAGTAATTCCTTGGCAGTTGTATTAAACGCTCAGCCAAATCACCATATTACCGTTTATGCAGTCATCTGACAACATAGACAAAACAAACATGAAAAACATGACAATGAATGAAACTAACTGAATTTTTGGCTTCTGCTGTAACGAGACAAAAATGAGTCAGAGACTAAACAAAGTTAGTGTAACGACGTAAGGCCAAAACAGAAACAGAAAGATGCATTTTTAAATGTATCTGAGATAGCGTATTCATACTGTAGTAAGAAGAGTCTGTGAAATCCCCTCTAACTATTGCCTCCCCCTGCCCCCCGCCCCCCACCTCATCTTCCTCCGCCCCCCCCGCTCGCTGCTCGCTCTCTGGGACGAGCCTGACACTGCTTCCATACATAGAGACCCACTGTGCATCACATTCTCATGAACACAAACATGCTTTTGTCTGCTTGTTCCTCTGTCTCTGCTGCCTCAGTGTGTGTGCGTGTGTGTGTGTGCGTGTGTGTGTGTGTGTGTGAGAGAGAGAGAGAGTGAGACAGAGAGAGAGAGATGCCACTGAAAGTCTAATAACAAATTTAGCTTTATGTTAAAATTGAAGAAATAAAAACAGGTTTCTGGGGCAAGGGCAAAGCAGAGAAAGAACAAGGGAGAGAAAAACACACACACACACACACACACACACACACACACACACACACACACACACACACACACACACACACACACACACACACACACACACACACGAGAAAAAGACTAAATAACTGGAGAAGTGTAGATAGAGAGATACATTCTGCTGCACGGATGTTGCGTTCAATCATCCAATTATAAACTGTTTAATAAATGCCTGATTGAATCACACTCCATTTAACTGGCCTCTAAATATGTATCATCAATGTGTGTGTGTGTGTGTGTGTGTGTGTGTGTGTGTGTGTGTGTGTGTGTGTGGGTTTGAGTATATATATGGAAGGTTTTTACTGACTAAACATTTGGTTGAGCAGTAATAATAAATTCAAGTTGTAACCAGTCTGCAGGGAAAGATTTGTGGTTTTAGGTGCAGTGAGGTGGAAATCCCTTTTTTTTTCTTTCTTACTGGTTTCTCTTTCTGTTGTGAGCATTTTTCTAGTTTATATTTTACACAGTTCAAGTTCTTTTCAAGTATTTTGTTTTGCATGTGAACGATACTCCAAACAACTATGTGCAAAAGAAGCCCCGCTGCTCAATCAAATCTAAGTCATGCTACATGTCTGGTAACTATATGCCTATATTTTTGTTTGATGATGAGCTGTAGCTGTTATTGGCTAGCTCGAACTGTTGCATTGAAGTACAGAAGACAAAAAAAATAACCACATGATTTTGTTTCCTGTTTGCATGCAGACACTTTGACTTACAGTTTGCAGTTTGTCTACACAGGATGTGTTCAATCACCACCAGTTAGAGCCCAACCCATCGCTACAGTTATGTGTGAAGTAAAACGTGGCTCATTATGAAAACTGTGTAGATATGTGTATTGATTAAAGGGGATTTACTCCACTTGAATACTTTAGTATGAGTTACAATTAAAGAAAAACTCCATATTTAACTTATATTGTTCTGATTTTGAATATTTTTGTTTGTATTTGTCTGTTTTTCATTATTATATAAGTTTTTAGGTTGTATGTTTCACTATAGGAGAGTCACCTGAAAATGTTAAAATAAGTTATTGTTTTACTTTCTTAATCTCAACAAATCTGCATGTGTTACTTTTCTTGCATTGTGTTTTTTTCTCTTTTTATGTGCAAATCAAATAAAATAAACATTCATAAATTCCTCGAATTCAATCTGAAATATGAGAGTGGACAACATGAACAACCTTAGCAACAACCTTAGCAACAAAGGCTATGGAACAAATGGTTTCTTTTGACTTATGTTCATCTCATATTTTGGGCTTCTGATCATGTTTAACATATTTATCTAACATTATAACAGTATAAAAACCACAAAAAAGCATGATATGTCCCCAATAATATAGCAAATCTGTTCCATTACAGTGCGTCTAATTAATTAACCTCCACAGTTTTCATGGTGTTAATGGATGCCAATGCTGGCAAGAGAAGCTCCACTTCCTCTCCGTGACTAAACTGTCAAGCCCCTCCAGCTCAACCATAGTCTGCTTTACATTGTGCAATAAAAGCCATTATCCATCCAAGCTTTTTATTTTTTCTCCCCCTCTTAATTTTTACTCCTCAGCCTTTTCTGTCATGCCATTCATTCATTTAGCTCCATGTCTGATTAGGAGAGGGTTGTTATTTTTTTAATATTATATAAATGTGGAACAAGCAGCAAACACTTGTACTTGTATGGCGAGTGGACAAAGCAGCAGCTGATCCGTATACTGTATCAAATACATGAATGCAGTCCCGAGGCAGACTGAGTACAAATAAAGATAATGTCAGGTGCTTCGGTCTGAGAGCTGTGACGATATCTTACCTCAGATCTATTATTTTATTTTCCATTACAGCCCTTGTATTTCACAACACTTTCATCATTCTGTTTCCATTTCAATTGCACGGATACTCAACCTGCTGAGTGCTTCTCTTTTGTCGAGGGCAAACACACACACAAACACATAGATACACACACACACACACACATATATGCACATACATGTACATATATATACCACAACCACCAAAACTCCATTCACCCTCCACACCAATGACGTTGCCATGGAGACCAGGCCTGGCTTTGCCTTTAGGCCTGGAGACGGTTACCTAGCGACAGGGCAGAGACCCCCCTCCCCACCCCCCCTTCCTCACCTCACTACCCCCCTACCAACCCCCCTCAACCCCCCCCCTTCAGAATAAAAGCCCCCACCAGTATGACTGACGAACACAGTTGACATGAGTGGAGCTTTTCTTTTATACACTCAATTATCCCAAAATGTATGTCTATCTGCAATAGTGCAACATTTCACTTTGTTCACACGGTGTAACGCACACTCACACATACACACACGCACACACACACAAATACATGAGTGAGTACAAAGAGACTATAAGAGGGTGCTGATCTCTTGACTGCCACATCGTGACAGTCATATGATCAATAGACGCTGCTCACGCTCTACGCAACTCCTTTCTCCTCTGTCTTTCTTTCTTTTTTTATCAAAGACACACACACACACACACACACACACACACACACACACACACACACACACACACACACACACACACACACACACACACACACACACACACACACACACACACACACACACACCTCACTGGCCAACTGTGCTGGACTTCAGTATAAAGACAAGCCTTTAGATTTCACCATGGCAACCAAACCACCGGGATAGCAGCTCAAAAATCTCCCTGACAGAGATCTGGAAAGAGGAACAGACTGTGTTGTTTTCCATATAATACATCCAGACGTTGTGTGTCTGGTTTTCCTAAGACAGTCTCTCTTTCTTTCTTTTCTTTTTTTTTTACCCCCCTCTTAAACTCCATCCCTCCTTCCCTCTCAGATTTGGTCCTTTTGTCTTCATACATCTTTCTCTTGGCTCTTCTAACTCAGCTTTTCTTCTCTCTCTCTGTTATTATACTGCACATCATGTTAAAAATACTTAAAAAAATAGGTTTACATTATTTTCAAATCATAACATCATACTCACATATCTTCTATATATACTGACAAAGTTATTATTCCTCTGTTTTAGTAACACATACAGTCAAAAGTTCAAATCCAGTAATGAGTACACTTTTGACATTTGACTTTGCTGGAGTGGTTTAAAAGTTGCCACACTGTGACTAATTCATGCTTTGGCTGTGGGTTGTTGTTTATAGACTAAAAGCAAATATAAAACATTATTTAATAAAAACATAATGAAATCTAAATAATATGGGATGTTTCAAGATTTCCAGTGTAGGAAGTGTTGATATATTACTATACTTATTACTATAAAATAAAAATTACCCTTATTATTACTTTTTTAAATTAATTAATTAATTTATTTTTTAGTTCATAAACTGCCCTAAAATACACGCGATTTCATCCAATCGGATATCTTCAAATTATTAATTATTACTATAATTAACCCTCCTGTCGTCCTCCCGGGTCAAATTGACCCCATCTCTCTTTTGACTGTTCCTTCTTTCCTTCCTTCTTCCCTCTTTCTTTAATTTTTCCTTCCTCCTTTCCTCCACCCTTCTTTCTTTGCTCCCTCCTCCTTCCATCCTTCCTTCCTTCGCCCTTTCCTCCCTCCCTCCTTTCCTTCCTTCCTTCGTTCTCTCCTAAATCCCTTCCTCTTTTCATCCTTCCTCCTTTCCTTCCTTCCTCCTTTCCTCCCTCCCTCCTTACTCCCTCCCTTCCTTCCTTCCTTCCTTCCCTCCTAAATTCCTTCCTCTTTTCACCCTCCCTCCCTTCCTTCCTTCCTTCCTTCCTTCCTTCCTTCCTTCTCTCCTAAATTCCTTCCTCTTTTCATCCTTACTCCTTTCCTCCCTCCCTCCCTCCCTCCCTCCCTCCCTCCCTTCCTTCCTTCTCTCCTAAATTCCTTCCTCTTTTCATCCTTACTCCTTTCCTTCCTTCCTCCTGTCCTTCCTTGACCTGAGGACAACAGGAGGGTTAAAATACTGAATCAAAAGGTATTCAATAAACAATTAAATATATAACAGAAAAACATTGTACACACACACACAACAAAGAATACTTTAATGCACTAAACAGTCAAAACTACTCTGGTGTGTTGAAATGCATGACGTCGCATCATTAAATGCCACACACCTCCTCCTTCCTCCTAATTCTTTCTTCTCATTCTTTGTCTGCTCCTGTCCTGTTCCGTCGTGTTTTACTCCGACAGGCCGAAGACTACAAGCAGTTAGTCTCCATCTCCTTCATTAAATCTCTCATTAAATATACCCTGACCTTTCAGCACCTCCCTCCTCTCTTCCTCTCCTCTCCTCTCCTCTTCTTCTTCTCTCTTTCTGTCTCTCTGTGTTTTTTGTTTCACTCACATGGGCTGAGAGGCAGAGAGAGTAGGAGTCCTCTTCCCACTCTCCATCTTTAAAATCTCTCATGAAACTCACCCCCGACTTCACAAAAACAAATCTGCTTGGCTCTCCGTGTCTATTCTCAATCAGCATGGCACTTATTCCAAAAATAAAATGAAATAAAAAAGAAATTATGTAATTACCTGATTTCATCTTTCAATATTTCAATTTCAATTTCGATTTTTTTTTTTTTTTGAGTGAATTTAAATCTCTCTACTCTGCACTGTATCTCTCCCTCTCAGTGCTGCATACAGTCTCTCACAGCATATCTGCAGTCTTGCAGGAGCAGCAGGAGGCGAGGGATCAGAGAGTGGGAGGCAGAGGAGCTCACAGTTGCGGGTCGTAGCAAATGTCCGCCTCCAAAATCTCAGGTCAGAAGTCTCTCCTATCCAACCACGGATACAATTTTGCATCCCTGAGTGTGTAACTAATTGCCTTTTTTTCTTTCAAGCACTGACTTCATCCCACATGTTTTGCTTTGGGTAGTTTTTAAACAGATTTTGGCTTAAAATCAATATAAAAATACACTGTAAAAAATGTGGTTAAAACAAGACTCAGTAGCTGTTATTGGTGCTAAGTTGAATTTAAATTTATGTACATATTTGTCCCCCATCCTTCTGTTACTATTGGACTGCTGCCTAATGCTGCAGAGTTTTATTTATTGGGATGACTACACGCATTAAGGACAATAAGTGAGGGGTAAAGCATACAGTTTATATATAAAGGCTATAACAACATCCACACTATTACATTTATTATGTCTGTGCAGCCAAGGAAAGACTGTTACTGTGTGATGGGTTGAGTGCAAACTATCAGCTCTAAGTATATTTTCCCTCAGTGCTGGTATTCCCCACTCTACTTAAACACATGGACAGTGATCATATTACCATATGTGCAGCATGCGTTACATAAAACGTTCACCATCATCTATAACTTTAATCACATTTTTTAAAAAGGTCATTAAGTACGTCTCATCCGTTTGTCTTTAAAGCTGCTGTAATTCATATTTTTTATATCTACCATCGATCACATGGCTACTTGCATGTGAAAGTGGTTGTTCGTTGAGAATTAGCTCCCTATTCTAAGGAAATAAGGAAGAAAAAGAAGACAGGAAGGAAGGAAGGAAGGAAAATAAGACATGAAAGGAATGAAAGACGGAAGGAATAAAGGGAGGAAGGAAGGAAGGAAGGAAGGAAGAGAAGAGAGGAAAGAAGGAAGGAAGGAAGGAAAGAAGGAATGAAGAAAAAGAAGACAGAAAGGAATGAATGACGGAAGGAATAAAGGGAGGAAGGAAGGAAGGAAGAGAAGACAGGAAAGAAGGAAGGAAGGAAGGAAGTAAGGAAGGAAGGAAGGAAGGAAAAGAAGACAGGAAAGAAGGAAGGACGGATGGAAGGAAAGAAGGAAGGATGAAAAAGAAGACAGGAAAGAAGGAAGGGAGGAATAAGGAAAGTGGGCCAGATTGGACTCCTCGGCGGGCTGGATCTGGCCCACGGGGCGCATGTTTGACATCCCTGCTCTGAAGTGAGTCTAAACACTACACGCCTGTTACACTGGATCTCCACAACTTTTAAGTGTTTTCCTGTCCAGCAGACAAAGGTAGTGACAAGCTGGTGGATGTAGTGGAGTATTTAGCACCTAAAAAGCCACATGTGTTTCTCAGGAGATGGTGGAGACCAAAAACAGAGCTAAAAGCAGAGTGAATATGCACCTAGCATTCATCAGGTGGCCTGAAAAAGGGAACATTTCATCCCAAATATATCAACAAAAAAGATAATACTCTCACTGACCAGTTTGTTAGGTAATAAAAATGTAGATAATTCAGTATAATACAAAAGCACTGCAAACCTTCATGAAGTTTATAGTGTTTAGTTTTAATCAGAGACTGTAGTTTATGGTGCTGTTGAACTGTACTGAGAACTACGTTGTAATATATGTTGTTCCTTTTGTCAATCTTATATAAATTTAGCACCTAAAAAGCCACATATGTTTCTCAGGAGATGGTGGAGACCAAAATAGAGCTAAAACCAGAGTGACGATGCAGCTAGCATTCATCAGGTGGCCTGAGAAAGGGAACATTTCATCCCAAATATATAAACAAAAAAGATAATAATACACTCACTGACCAGTTTGTTAGGTAATCATAATGTTTAGTTTGTATTTAATCAGTTGTAGAGAGGAGACTGTAGTTTATGGTGCTGGTGAACTGTACTGAGCATTGTGTTGTAGTATTTTATCCCTTTTGTCACTCTTATATAAATTTGGATAAACAGCAAAAGCACAAAATGTTATAAGAAAACAACATTCATTCATTCAGGTGGTCTGACGTCTGAGCAAAAAAGGAACATTTCACCACAAATATATCCACATATTTGCTAGTTTGTAGATAATTCAGTATAATCCAAAAGCACTGTAAACTTTCATGAAGGTTATAATTTTAGGTTTTATTTGATTGCTTGTGGAGAGATGGTCATTTTGGAGGTTGTAGTTTGTGGTGATGTTGAACTATACTGACTATTATGTTGCAGTATTTTCTCCACCACTCTTATATGAATTTGGATAAACAGTCAATACACAAAAACAAGCAAACAATACAAACCACATACTGTGTTCTGTATTCAAACAGTATGTGTAAACCGCAGCATAATCTCACTGGCTCACAAGCACCAGTCGGATATCGATGAGCGCTCGATGCCACAGGCTCTAAAAAATGAGCCTCTCTGCCTCTCTGCAGGAGTCCGTCCAATAGCAAACAACAAACAGACGCCCCCTGCAGATGGCGGCCAGTCACGGCGGGGATCGACTAGCCCTCGCGGCACATCGGCGTGTAACTGAGCTTTATCCACTGCTGCCACACCGCTGCATCCTGCTGGGCTACAGACTGACTCCACGCTGTTAGCATGCGACTGTGCCTCATTTTTGTTTCTGTGTAGATTTCCTCTCCGTGCTTATTTTGGTTCCTGATTCGTTTCTAGCAGGTGTTTGCAAACCTTCTGTCTAAAGATTATCCCTCCGATCCTGAAATAAATGACAAAAAACACAACCATGCAGGTGGATTTAAGATGAAACCCACGGAGGCAAATCTGTCCTTCACGTCTGAATCACGTCACAGGTCAATTATCTCAAATTAGAAGATCAGAAGTCTTTATTTTTCTAGTGGACCGGATTTGACCCCCTTAGTGGCCCTAGTCTGGCCCCCGTGCCGCATGTTTGACACCCCCCTGACTTACAGCAACAATTACAAGTGTGATGATGTATGTTGCATTTTTAAATATTTGGGCAGATCGGAGCCTTGGAGCAGAGTGAACGTTCCCATGTGGTTAGTCATGATGCGTTTGGGTGCGCCTGGTTTTTTCCTCTACCTATGTGAAAAAGAAACTGAACCAACCCATTCAAATTAACAGTAGCTTTTTAAAAAAACACACTTTATCTCATATAAACCTTAAAATATTCACACTTAAGAGGCTTCAACCATCAAATCTGGGCTCCACATGATTAATCAATTATCAGAATTGTGTCACATCCATGGTGAGCTAATAGCTAATAGATAAGCTAGTCCGCTAATGGTGAACCCGCTCTGTGAGACTTTTGCCCAGCTTTGTAAAACTCACGGTGGATCATAATCGAAGATGACATTTATGTTGCTTGTACAGCGTGTCATTTAAAGTGTAACGCTGCCATCTGGTACACGCATTCACAGACACACACACGTCTCAAATTAAAATACAATCCTGTCATGGAAAAGGTCAAACCCAATGCTCCAAGGTTGCGCCATTCGCCCCCCCCTCTTGTCATCCGCTTCTGTTCTTTCTTTCCTCTTTGTCTCATTTTTCTCTCTTCATCATCACCACAGCTCTTCACTTCCATTCTTCATAGCTACTCTTTCAAGCTTCCCGGTGCTCTTTATGGCACAGACAACAGGGTCGGGCTTTAAAGTCGTCTTCACACACACGAGCATCTTGCTGCCAGGAAACATAAGAGTCTCTTTTTTGACTATTAATCTTACTTTGATGTCTCTCTTGTCCGTGCACACTCGCCAAATAAAAACACCTTGTGTAACACCATCCTTTCTGTCTTTTCCCCTCTTTGAACTGCTCTCTCCTCCTCAGCCTATTTCTGTATCCGTTTGTTTTTCTCTCTCTCTTTCTTGCCTGTTTGTTTTAGCATTGGAGAGATTCCCGTCACATTACCACAGGATTAACCCTCGTCCGGTCGGTCATATTCCCTCACCGCTTCCCTTCCCGTTCACACCACAGGCCTGGACAGCGAAGAGAGGGGGGAAAAAGTGCATGGGATTATGGGATTGGAGAGGGGGGAAAAAAAAGAGGGATGAGAGGGGGGGTGGGGGGGGGATAGATGACGGTGCAGAGAAGGACAGAGAGAAGGAGGCTCGGTCCTCATCCTTACAGACGGCCTTGTGTCCAATGAGGCAGCGAGTCCTGCCAGCACTTATCAGTTCAAAAGCCCAAAGCGAGAGAGAGAGAGAGAGTAGGAGAGAGAGAGAGCGAGAGCAGGAGAGAGAGAGAGAGAGAGATGGAGGAAAGGAGGAAGCGCTAATCTGCGGGAGAAGCAGTGAAGCGCCGGAGAATATAGGCCACTGGCCCATTTTTCATTGAAGAGAAAAGAAGATTTGCTCTGTGTAAAAATAGTGCTGTTAATTCAAATATCTTCATCTTTCTTTAAACAATCCATCAGTTTCTCTTTCATTTTTTAACCACTCCTTTCTCTCGTACTGTGCATGTTAATTATGCCTTTTTCTAAAACTGGGTATCTTCATTTCAGCCAAGATCTGTGTCATTTTCATACAAATAAAGAGGTGCATTGTTTCTCCTTTCTCTATGTTAAACTTGTATCTTTAATTTAAACACTTGTTGTCAAGGAAGGCTTCCTCTGGGAAAATCTGACGCATTTGACCTGCAGGTGACATTAACAGAAGGAAGGTGTTTTTTTGACTGTCAGAGCAAAAGAAGCGATCGTTTTTGTTTAAAAGTAGATGTGATCACAAGAAACAAGGCTGAAGAGACAAAGAAATGAGGAGCCACAGATAAAGATGATTGACTACATTTAGATAAATATCTTACCAAAATATGTAAAACAGATGATATTTGAGGATTAAAATGAGAGAATGTCTTAAAAAAATCAGTCTGACGATATTCCAGATGTTTGCTTTTGACAATAAATCCAATTAATTGATCCTATTACGTATGTCTGTGTAGCCAAAGATCGATATAGTTTATTCCTCTGTGCCATAGAGCTCCACTGTTGTCCAAAAGTGATTAGAAACCCCAAATGTGTGTTAATCCACAGCAAAAAATAGTCCCATTTTAAACATGTTGACTAAAAACCTCAGTGCCCAGCTGTTTTAGCAAATTAATAAGCCTTGTTAAAAAAACTTTTAACAAAAATTGCACATCTCTGTCCCTATGTTTTAATTTTCAGTAGGGATGAATAAGCTTCTGGCTGAATGTCACGGACGGGGTGAAAGTACTGAGATACAGACTAACACATAAAAAGCTTTTCATGGAATTTGCAAACAGAGAAAAAAATGACTCTCAAAAAAATATTTCAAATAGGCCGGCATGAGATACACAAAAGGTTGAATCTGAACGTACATTTCTATGAGCCGAGGACCTTCGAGTGTGATTGTTTCTGTCAAATCGTGTTTCCTTTAAAACACTCAGACAGACAGTTACTATGCAACTGGTTTCTCCTTTTAGTCAATAATTAAGTAAAAGTCAACATTTTTATACACAGTTAATCCTTTCACTGCATCGGCTTCAGTCAACAATCCCATCTTCACTCTGAATGAAACGATGATTATACGTTAAACGCAGAAGTGATTGAAGCTTTGTGCGCTCTGAAGAGGGCTAATAGTGAAAGCTGAAGGATTTTTGTTTAAGTTCTTTACAAAAAAAGAAAAGAAAAGAAAAAAAAGGACGTGACGAGGATTATTTTATAGATTTTTCTACGGAGAGGCTTCTTGGATGTGTTTTCTCTGCCAAGCTGTTATAGCAGGACTGAGACAAAAGTGGATCGTTGGAGTTTTTAAGTTTAAAGGATAATTTCACCCAAAATAAAACTACGAAAGAAAAACATATGTTGGATCTGGGGCGGGTGGGTTATATTTGGGGCTGTGACTTTTGCTATTATTTCATTATATTTGTATTTAATTATTTATTTTATATAGATATTTAATTAATTAATTAATTTATTTATTTATTTGAAATTCTATTTCATTTTATTTATTTATTTGTATAATTATTTACTTTTATTTTCTATTATTATTTCATCTTAGTTGGTTGTTTATATGTATATGTATATACGCCTATATATGTACATATGGAATATATATTTATTTTTATAATATGTGCGTATACATGTAATTTTTTTATTTTTTTCTCTCTTTCTTTCTTCTCTTCTGCATTTTGTATCTTTATACCTTTCCTTAAAACTAAATAAAACATTTGATCACAAAAAAAAGAAAAACATATGTTCACATTTACTTCTAGTGATATCTGCCCATGTTTTTGGGTTTCTAACATGTTCACTTCATTGAAAAATTATGGGTTAGGGTTAGCTAAGGGTTAACTAAAAATGAAATTTGGGTAAAGTGACCCTTTAAGCTTCTATCAATAATCCTAGAAATCATCAAATGTATTTCTTCAGTTTACATAATGAACGACTCACTGTTCAATATTCATATGAATCGTGCAATACCAGCAGAATGTGAATGTTTTATGTGTTTTCTTTTTATAAGTAATTATTTGTTTATTTTTGTTTTTCTTGCACTTTTAAGGACTGCATTTCAATTGTGTTGTACTTCAATGACAATAGAGACATATTCTATTCTTCTAGGCTGATTTATTATGTACACAGCAGGCATTTACATAGATACAAATTCACTTCCAGTAGAATACTCTGAGTCTATGAGCTAATTAGATTTTTGTGCATGTGCATGAACATATTTGCATGTATTTGCTTAATGTATCCACATATGCAGTAAATACTACTACATGTGTGTGTTTAACTATTCACATGTTCACATTTTCCTCCCTCTCATTTTCTCTGCAAGCTATAGAAGAACAGCATCAGTGAGGAGTTTGTGTAGGCAGCAACAATCAATCCTCCCAAGTGACACACAAACAAACAAAACACACACACACACACACACACACACACTGTGGGCACCGTGTCCTGCATACAGATACTACTCAATTTTTGGCATAAGCTTGTGAAGCCAGAGGGTAAAGGTCACTGAGAGAGAGAGAGAGAGAGAGAGAGAGAGAGAGAGAGAGAGAGAGAGAGAGAGAGAGAGAGAGAGAGAGAGAGAGAGAGAGAGAGAGAGAGAGAGAGAGAGAGAAGGAGAGAGAGAGAGAGACCACAGGAGATTTTCAGCATCTAAATTGAGGTGAACTCCATGACCACAGGAAATAAATGCAAAAACAAGAAGAGAAAATGTGAGAGTGAATGCATGTTCAAGAATGAAAAGAGCCTCGGAGTTGGTGTTCAATACTGGAAAGGTTGAGCAGAACGTGCACAGACGGGGAATGATTCATTAGTGGAAGCAGATGCTGCCTTTCTCACACACATGTGCACCAACATATGAGCAAATTCATGCACACGTAAAGCATCATGACAACCTGAGTGGTCAAAGAAAACACAAAAGCCTGAGTGCATCATCCCCTGCTTTTCCTCTGTGATTCATAACAAAATAATGGATAAAATAATGAGATTTATAATCCAAAATCACCAAAAAACAGAACTGAAATGCAGCTCTTACAACTACCTGAGGGTTCAGATGAAGGAGAAAACAAGATGTTTTAAAGAGCTGCAGACAGCGTGTTGTGTACCGTGGAGACCTGGCTGTGACTGACCAGCCGAGGCTTTACTTCCTGCCGTCTCCATGGACACACTTCCTGGCCCCGGCTTTAGGGCAGCGGAAAAAACAGCAGTCGCCAAAAGGGAGAGCGACAAACAGAAAAGGACACAGAGAGAAACAGAGAGAAAAAAACAGAAACTGGGAGAGCAGAAAGGATGGAAAGGAGGAAGACAAGGAAAAAAACAAAAAAAGAAAAGCAGCTGGACTCTCCATCGGAATTAAAACTGGAGCTAATCCCTTCTTGCTTTGTTCACTACCCTTCTTCCTCCTCGCTCTCTAACTCTCCCCCTCAGGCCTCGGCTTTATAAAGACACGTTTTCCAGACAATGGTTCTTGTTAGTCAAACCATGTCCTCAAAAATGTGTGTGAAAGATGCTTCAAACATTTCCACAGGAACACGTTGACAGACTGATAACGTGTTATATACACAAGAGATTGTATTTCAGGTCTTACAAGGAGAATGAGAAGAAGGAGTGTTGGGAATAAGCCGGTACACTTTAACTTTTGATTAGCTTTGGAACAGCAAAAGACACACAGAGCAACATTAGCATATATTAGCGTCATGTTTCTGTACACCTGGTAATTGTTTTCCCCATTTACACGCTCTTTCAAGCTCCGTTTTGGGTTCCACCTCCCCCTGAAGCAAATGTCTGGCTCTTTAGATGCTAAATGATCCTCTACAGTACGTTCACTAGCTAGACGCTAACTGTGTCTGCGATTTGTATAAAACTGAGAGCAACACATTTTTTCCACTAATGATATGAACATGTTAGATATTTCAGACTCAGTTCAGCCTCTGTCTGAAACAGGCCGTCTCTTTAATGCCCCCTCCTGATGAGTCCACTTTGTTCTGAGTGGTTAGCTTCTGGAGGCTACATAAGCAAACGCTAGCAGGGTTTTGTTCATTTTTCTCCTGCTTTATTCAAAATGTAAACTTCTCAAACACATTCGTACATCATTGAGTCTGAATCGTATCTGAAATATGTACAAGTGGACGATGTGAACACCATGTGGAACACTCTTAACAGCAAAGGCTACCCAATGGATGCACATCTGTACGCATACACGAACTATCTGACTTCATCCTGAAGAGGAGACTGAGGTAAAATTGTAATGGTTCAGAGCTGGTGGAAACTCTGGCTTTTTTACTTCCAGGGAGCAGTTCTACATATGTTCACCATATAACATTAAGGGCTCACTTTTGTTGAGAAAAGTTTGAGTCATTTACAGTAAAAATACAATAAAATACGAAATATTGATTCCTTTTGCAGCCTTTATAGCTGTTGATACTGTGAGTACCTCAGCAGCTTGTATGAAATGCTCATGGTCTGAACGCCATATGCTTGAATAACTATATGAATACAAATGGATGCATGTGCTGCACACATGTGCATGAGAGCTCCGGTGCAAGTGAGAGAGAGACAGAGAGGGAGGAGAGAGAGAGGGAGGGAGGTGAGAGTGAGTTACTCCATCCTCTGTCACTGGGGCTGCCCTCAGCTTAATATAAATTCTAAATGGCAAACGCTTCATCGTGGCTGTAGGAAAAGACCAGATGGCCACGAGTAAAACCAGAGAGACAGAGACAGAGAGAGAGAGAGAGAGAGAGAGAGAGAGAGAGAGAGAGAGAGAGAGAGAGAGAGAGAGAGAGAGAGAGAGAGAGAGAGAGAGAGAGAGAGAGAGAGATACCAGATGTGGTGTGTAGAGATGCAGGAAGAGATATTGGCTGCATGAAAGGAAGAGAAATAAAGAAGACTGACAGGGAGGAGATGAAGCTAAATGGGTTAAAGCATGAGCAGAAATACCAGGAGTTAGTTATCGAGTTCCTTCATGTGAACACACACACGAACACACATGAAACACACACACAGCCCTTTGTACTTCCTCTAATCAAAAGGAAAGTCTTTTATTTATTCCAGGACAAACCTCCCGAGTCGGTGACCCTGCAGTGACTGGAGTCAGGCCAAACGAGACGACGACATCACACAGTCACGCAGCGCTCCACCACGATGCTGAAGCACCGCTAGGTCTGATTCACTCCTCCATTAAAATCCTGCTTCCATGCAGCTAAACTACCGTAAACGAGTCGGCAACCTTCAGCACCTGATGATTCAACACAGTCAACAGTCATTACGAGCCGTTTATGTTTGGTTATGTTAAGCTGCTGGTGTCGCTATTAGTGTTTTCATTTCCTTTTCCATTTCGGGAATGGAGCATTTAGAGTCATTTAGAGACATCTGAGCTCAATCTCATGTTATTTACCTTATTAATTCGAATGCACTCAAACTGATTTTTAGCATGAAATGGGGAAAGAGTTTCCTCTGAACAATAAGAGCCAAAAAAAAAAAAAAAGTCAGTCTGTTACATCAGTCTGACAAAAAGCCTTGATTCAAGAACCATTTACTAGCTTTTGTCCAGAGCTATTGACCACATGTTATCTTTTCTCAGTGGAAGGAGTTCGCTCTGTTAATGACATTTTTATGGAGCTCTCTAAATTAACTGAATAAACTCCTTTTAATGATCACAAGATGTCGCTGAAATCTCCAGAAAAAGCTGTCGAGTCATTCTTTCATCCAACATAAATGTGAGAAACATACTTATTTGCTTTTTTCCTGAAAATTGCTGTTCTCCCTACAGTGTTTCCAGTCTTAATGCGAATCTAAGTTAGCATTAAGACTGGAAATAGGGAGAACAGCTACAGTCCAAAAACAATACCATCACCTTTAAAACTCACTAATTAACAAATTATACTTATATTAGTTTAATTCCTACAAAAACAGAAGTACAGTATAAACACAACAACTCTGGTTTTACAGGGTTCTGTGTCGGACTTTCTAAGCTAAGCTAACTTTCAGCTTGTTGTAGCTTGATAGTTTCTGTCCAGACATGAGTTGTACCATCTCCTGTAAGAATAAGTGTATTTGAACTATTCCTTTATGAATGAACCTTCATACTTAATCTATAATCAAGTTTCAACAGTGATTGTGTAACAGAGATTTTATACAAATAATTCTACTTTTTGGTCCATTTTGGTCCAACGAGTATTGATCGCCAGCTGTAACAAACCACTGCAGAACAACTGGTATCAATCCTTGGACTTAATGAACATTATCATTTAAAAATCATGAACATAATGACTCACATAACGGCCATCGGGCTCTTCATCCAGGTAACTAACTAGCTTCAGCTACACATCGAAGTATGCTAATGGGTATCATTATTATTATGTGCTACAGGTTTGATGATGAAAGATAATTTTGTTCTGATTATTTTCTCACTTTATTCATTTATTGTCCAAGTAGAAGTTCTCAGTGAGGGATCAAAAAAAGTATTTTTAGGGCTGCCACTAACAATTATATTAATTTTCAATTCTGCCAGTTATTTTCTCAATGAACCTTTCCGTCTATAAAATGTCACAAAACTGTTAAAAAAGAGGAAAAGAATAACAATTATTATTATTTAGAGCTCATAGGGACATGATTAAAATGATTAAAATGATAATGTGATTATCAAATTAGTTTGTGTTGATTGACTAATTGATTCATTGACTAATCATTAGTGTTCACTGCATTCAGACGTTTATTCAGGTGAAAGTATATTAAGTATTTGCAGTATATTAATGAGTAATCTTCTGTAGATCGATTTATTGATTAATTGACTCGTTGCTTAAGCCTGTTACAGTACTACATCGCACATAACAGGAATAAGTAAGTAGAACAGTGTGTCTAAGTATAGTTACTTGAGTGATTACATTGCACAACTAGAGACTACAGTACATAACGAGCCCAGCTGTTAGATTTCACAATTTACGACAGATAAAGCACATCTGCATTTGATTCTGGACAAGATGCGGTGAAGAGAAAACCTTCATCTATTAATCAACTGACTGTCGCACACAGCAAAGAGACAACAGACAACAGACAACAAATGAAAGAGATTTATACAAGACGCATTGCATCACACATACTGTATGTTGGTACGGGATTATCCGACATCAATCCTAACGTCACAGAGCAGGTATATCCCATCCTCTCAGCCCTAATCTCATAGCATAAGGGAATAATACCATGTGCTGCCAGTATGTAGTCTGTGGTATGAAAACTATATAACGTTACGCTTGATGACAATCTGTTGCATCATGCAGACTGGAAAATCCTCCAAAAACCAGATTGCGCCTATGTTCGCATGTTTGAATCTTATTATAAAGCAATAAAGGAGATTATGTTTCCTCATTGTCTGTCACACACCATTTTCACTTCTTCTTTTTTCCCCTTAAAACATGACAAAATGTGCCATTTGTGTCGGTAACTTTCACTCATTTCCAAAGCAAACACATTTATTTCAAGAATTGCCATGAGGTATGTGTCATAATGTGTTGTAAGAGCTGTTGGTCTTATTTTATGACACATCAACCGTTTCAAGAAAACTGCTGGAAGCCAGTAAATGAACTGGAAATAAGTGGAATCATCTCATCTCACTACCTCTCTCACCTGATGAGATTTTAAGATTGAATACACGGACTAAATGGACGTTTTCTTGTGCAAATTATCATTGAGATGCGTTAGAAACATCTCCGAATCACCCTGACTCTCATGCACGGTGACAGTTTGTGTTCACAACAGTAGATGGAAATGCTGCTTTGTGTGTGTGTGTGTGTGTGTGTGTGTGTGTGTGTGTGTGTGTGTGTGTGTGTCACAGCAGTGGTTGGAAGGAGCCAGATATGAAAACTCATGGAAATGTATTTGTGTCGTCAGTGCTTCATTAGCGTTTGGGCTTTATGGAAGATAAAAATATCTTTGTGCCTCTGGGAGGAGAGAGAGAGGATGAAGCGGGGAGGGGCCGAGTGTGTGTGCATGAATGTGTGTGTAGAGATGGAATAAGGATGGGAAGGAAGAGTTCTTTTTTTTCTTTTTTCGCTGCAAATGTGTGTGTATGTGTGTATGTGTGTGTTTCTGAGTCTGATTGTGTGTTTCTGTACGAGCGAGATTGCAACAGCGACACTGTTTTTGAGTAAAAAACTTCCAGGCAAAATGTGACAAAAGGTGCAAATCTCGAGCTGACGTCAGCCTCTCCAGACATCTTGCTGTGAAGTCAAAAATATCTCTTCTTCCCTCATCTCTGCCTCCTTCAATCCGCGGCGCTCTTTCTCACTTTTTCCCCCTCTAACCGTGATGCTCCTTCATCGAACCACGGTGGAAGATTTCAACAATGCATGAAAATGTGTGAGAGCTCCTGTTGGTTCCCAAAAATGGAGGAGAAAGAAAAGAATGTCTTCCAAAACAAATTACACTTTCAACATTCAACCATCTCATACCAAACTTAAAAAAAAACCCCTTTAAACTTTTTTAGACCCCAAGGTTGATGTCTTAAAATTGTTTGTCTCCAATCAAAAGTCCAAAACCCAAAGATAACAACCATCGAATCACCACAACGGGTTATTTTTGCTTGAAATTTGACTGAAACAAATGTTCAATTATCAAAATTGCTCCCGAATTATTTGATGTCCATTTACTGTTAATCATTGCAGCTCTAAACACATGTTCATCCATCTCTGCTTTCCAGTCTTACCCAGGAGGATTTTCCTCCTCAAATAGCAACACCTCGTAAGACTAATGTACCTTTCTGACAATGAATGGACGACTAAATTGAGCATAATTTCACCAAATTGCTCTAATTTCAGATCCATTCATTTCAATGTGACCTGTGGGGAAATTACAGTGTAGTAAAAACGTTTTTTAAACAACAGGCTGTCATGTCGAGATGAATGCTGGAACAAACGGCCAAAAGGCTCGAGATGGTCGATTATTTCAGCATCGGATAACTGAAGAATGGACGAGAATACAGATGCAACTAAGACCTTAGTAACACCAAACAAAGTTCATAGTTTTAAATCATTTTAAAGAAGAAAATATCCAAAGTCTTTGATTCCATCTTCTCATGTATGAATATTTTCTGTTTTTTTTCAAAGTCTATGAATCTGTTTAGTGTCTCAGTTTACATTAAAAAACTCTGACATCTTATATATTTCTATAAGTTTCAAGTCACTCCGTGTTGATTTTCATAACATACTGAGATGAAAGGTAATCAGCAGCTTCCTGGTTGGTAGGAAATCAGTGTAAAACCAAAAAAGTGAGTCCTTTATAAATGTTAAATATCTCTATTCGAAGATAACTGGGTTATTAAAGCCCCTGATATTTTAATAAAACATCTTCCTCTTTTAAAAATTCACACATACTCTGATATCAGTATTTAACAACATAATCAGGGTTATGAATGTTGCCTTAAACATGCCGCCCCGCTTTAAAAACCAGCCAGCAGATAGCCAGACAGACAGGTGGCCAGGTAGTCAAGCGGGAAAACTAATTAAGAGCCAAACATTCACACACAGTCGGCCTGCAGGGAAACACTGTCAGATGTTTTGATCGGTTGTCCAACAATTCGAGAGGATCAAGCGGGAGTCTGGCTGGTTTCTTGTCATCAGCTGATGACACGGCTGCGGGACCTGAGAGCAGGATTTAAAAGACAGGCAGGAAGAAAAGGCCTGAGGGAGGAAGAGGAGGAGGAGGAGGAGGAGGAGGGAGAGACGAGGTGGTGTTCAACTCGTGCGCTCCGTCGTAAGTTACGCTTTCAGACACGTTTACAGCTCGCCTCCCGGTGAGAAGATGAGAGCCAGATGGCAGAGCAGTCACTCTAATGGCATCTCATTTCCTCGAGGGGTTAAAAGATCGCAGAACAAATTCATCATTTGAAGAAGAAAGAGGTGAAGAAAAACGAATACTCTGCGGACAAGCAGCAAAGCAGGGAAATTAATTTTCACCCAAAAAGCCGATTATGAAGTTTAAAGGCTGCTTCGGTGCTAAATTTAACCGCAGCGGAGCAGCCTGAATGAAGCAGAAGACGACACGGTGAAGGAAACTGGTAAATTACAACACTTAATCTGTAAGTAAATACACTGAGTGTCACGTATTAAACACATTTGATACTTGTAAGGGGATTTTGGAGCAGATTCTTCTTTTCTAAACACACTCATGTTGGAAATATTGCAGTTAACCTCGGCTGCTTTCTTCCTTTTCTCAGTGGTTTTTACTAATTTGATCACACTAATGCAGCGGCTCTTCTCTAAAGTGCTGAGGAAGCTCCACAGCAACAAAAACAACCCCCGTCCATCTTGTTTACTTCCAGCTGAGACAGAGTCAACACACGCCAAGTCCTAGTTACAACTTCTGTAGTTGTAAATACGAGTTTACAAGGAGAACATGAAGGTAACACAGTGTACGGCTGCTGTTCAGCTACTATTAGACTTAGTGAGGCTGCTGAAGGCAACAGAGCCAAAGTTCCTTAATGCTTCCATTTCTTTTACATTCCCTAATGATTGCGGACACTTGAGGTGTAGTTATTGTATGTTTAAGGAGGCAAAAGACTTCAACAACTGTCATATAAGGCCGCAGCTAGCAGCTACAGTGCTTAGCTCAGCTTAGGTTAGCATTTAGCTAAACTAACAGCTAGCCTCGCTCAATAAGGCTCAATGAGGTGATTACGAGGTGCCATGAGGTTACATAGGTGACATAAACATCCTTTAAACCTTGTGTTGTCCTCCCGGGTCAAATTGACCCCATCTCTTTTGACTGTTCTTTCTTTCCTTCCTTCTTCCCCTCCTCCTCTCTTTCTTTGCTCCCTCCTCCTTCCATCCTTCCTTCCTTCCTTCCTCCTTTCCTCACTCCCTCCTTACTCCTTTGTTTCCTCCCTTCCTTCTCTCCTAAATTCCTTCCTCTTTTCGTCCTTACTTCCTTCCTTCCTTCCTTCCTGAGGACAACAGGAGGGTTAAACTACAAATATCACTTTAACACTGCGGCTTTAGTGTGAATAAAACATAACAAAATCAATCATTATATTTTTGACCAAATACCTTGATATTGTAACTATAATCAGCTGGAACAGTCTGGTAAGGTCAGGTTTACTGTAATAGAGCCTTTAAAACCAGGAAAAGACAACATTTATGCCAAATCATGATATTACGATATTTTAAATTTAAGATATCAAGTCTCATATCACAATATCAATATATCTTCAGTCCTAATTAAACAATTGAGATATAATGTTTTAATTAGTCCGTTTTTATTGGTAGGCAGCACTTTGTTATATTTAGAGTTAGGCGAGCTGTTTCCTCTTTAAATAAGTGAAATAAGACCTGAGAAAAAAAGGTGTTTTTCTCTTCTTCTTGTTCTTCTTTCTTTGAGGCGAAAAACACATCTAACACTTCATCTGACGTCAGCCTGAGCGAGTGCTGCAGACCCAAAAAACAAAACAAAAAAAAACAAAAATCACACAAGCACACTTCTCATTTTCTCTTCACACATCCACAGTTTCCAACACCTTTTCTTCACTACACAAGCCTTCCTTCATGCTTCCTCCATTCACCCCTCATGGTAACATTTCCACCACCTCCCTTCCCTCTCATTCACTCTATCGTCACATTTCTCTTTGTTTCTCTCTCCAATGAGCTGCTGACATAATCTCACACGTTCTATTTTCTCCCTCCTGCTTCTCTATCCGAGGACTTCCGACATTTTACCATCTGTTGTTGTAGGTGAATCTGATCTTCTGCCCTCTTGATCTCGTTATCTGTGCCTTAACCTTTTTTCTTTTTTTTTTGGCTGGACTGCAGCAGCGGAGCCGCACTTAAACTGCTTAACCTAAAACGGCCGTGACCCACTGAATGAATGAGTATCTTCCTGAATCCGGCTCTCAGGAAGTGATAATTGCAGCTCAGTGTGTCTGAAAAGATAAATACTACTGTTACTCTTAAAGTATGTTGAATAATAGTGCACATATTGAGTGTGTAGTACATCATGATTCTGTATTGTGAGATATAAACCAGTGAAATACTATATTTGAATGGTGTGCACTTACACGAGGGATTTAAATAAAAATGATTCATATTTGACTGGACTGGATTTCTTGTCCTTCGAAAGAAAACATGTTCACCTGATCTGCATTGGTGCTGATGCTAACCTCGTTAGCTAGATTGATTATAAGTCCACTTTAACCTTTATATATTGTACATATTCTAAACCCTCGCAGTTTGTTCTCCTCATAAAAAGTGTCCAAACCACATTTTGAACCTCATATCTGTTTAGAAAGCATTAATAATCGATCTGACTGATTAATAAACATGTTATTAAACCTTGATTCATGTTTCAGAGAGCAGAGAGAGTGTGTTTTTTAAGGTTTTACACCACTCATTTATGGCTATCACACAATATCATGTCCTATTTTACCTAAGACATGAAAATATAACATAGCAATAATGATTTAAATGTATTTTATTGAAAGGTAAAATGAGCAGAGCTTTATGTAACTGTTATTGTATAACCATTAGAGCCATCAGTCCTCACTGCTACATCATAAAAAGAAATCCTCATAACTACTATCTTATTAAAACTATAAACCATTCATTTAACAAAAAACAGAACAGTAGACTATGTAAGGGTTAAACAGCTCTTTTATCAACTGCTGACTCATTTATGGTAACTCACATTAAAAAAAATTATCTCAGCAATTTACACACACACACACACACACACACACACACACACAGACAGTCAAGTATGCAATAAATTTAAGGGAAAAAAAGAGAGCTCCGGTATAAGATTGGACACTCGATATCAGCGGATACACTGACTCGAGGTTTCGGATTGGGTAACATCTATAACAATGAACAATCTGACTGGTCGATTGGTTTATGTGAGGCAGTGCCGCTACCCAGGAGACTCCACCCAGGGAACCTGAAATCCCTAAATCTCACTAATCACTAATGAGGCAGATTTTCCACTGTTAATCCTAAACACATAACGTTATCTCATTTCTTCTTAAAGGACTAGTTAAAGTAGTTAGCTAGTTAAGTTGGGGGACATGTTGCTTGTTTTGTTGCTTCTTACTGAGAGTTTAAAGAGAGATTAAAAGACTGACAACACCCTTATGTCTGTCAGGTATAGATGTAAGAGTAACTTAGCTTAGCATAGAGACTTAGCATTTGAACATTTCTTGGTGATCTTCCCCTTTAAATTCATCACTGTGTCAATTATGGGTCAGAGTAATGTCAACTGTGCTGTCAAGACCAATTTGGCTTTGAGGGTCCGTGTGGAACATCCATCTACATCTACAGAGAAAGATAACTTCATAAAAATACGAGTTAAAGACTGAATCCTGCTGATCTTCATCTGACCTGACCGAGATCTGAGTAGGACTGAAACTTCATTTTTCATTCATTTTTGTGGCTTGGAGTAATAAGTGTGCAGGCGTCTTTCATTGAGACTTCTTTCTTAACAGCCTTGCACCTATGTGATGTGCATGTCACTATACTCTCCTTTAAATTACTTTATTATTCCCACGTTGAAGGGTTTTTACAACGGTAGGAGACATTTTTGACAGGAGCAGATCAAGGAAAGTAATGGCGCTTTTCCACTACACAGTTCCAGCACTACTCGGCTTGACTCGGTTCCAGGAACGACTGCTTCCATTACAGCAGTTTCGCTGAGCACGGCTCAGCGAAACTGCCGTGACTTCGTTTTATACGCGACACAAACACAAACAATGGAGGACATGGAGGCAGTGGTGTACTTGCTGCTGTATGTGGCTTTCTGTCACACACAAAGCAAGAAAATGAGCCGTGTGGCTGTAACGCTGTTGCTGGTATTTAAAAATGGCGGGTTTGATTCTTGTGTGGGACGGTTCATGACTCTTCCAGCGACAACTCTTCGGACCAATCAGCGGCCAGAAGTCTGTTGACGTCACATTTAGTATCGACTCGGCTCGCTTGGAACCTCAGCAGAGCAGGTACTAAAGAAAGTACCAGGTACTATCCCTAGTGGAAACGCAAAAAAAACCGAGGCGAGTCGTGCTGGAACTGTGTAGTGGAAAAGCGCCATAACACACATGAGCAATAGTGTTGCTCTCCTACCTTAAAAAACAACCACAAACACCTTCAGCACACATATATCTCTGTTCCTCTTTTAGCAATATGCAAACAAGGGCAGTGAAACCAGCACAGTGGCCAAGTGACACACAAACAGACTGGGTCAAAAATAACTTGGGCAGAAAATGCAAAGCAATGATAACAAAGGGCCTACTCTGACTTTGATGGTGCAGGGTGTATTTCCCCACTCACTTTGCACACAGCACCTTTGCATAAATAACTTCGAGCTCGGCTGACTGAACAAAAACAAAAAAAAGAAGAAGATGAAAAAAATCAGTTCCTGTTTGGCTCTTGCTTGATCCCAGATGGAAAAATGCTGCTGGAGCATTTGGACAAGTAGGGAGAAAAAGAAGTGTTTGTACGTTATGTCGACAACCTGAAGTTTTTTTTCCCCCCCTTCTGCTGGCGGACACACAAAAATAGCACAGTTATCACTTCTTCCAAATCAGATAAGAGCCTCATTCTCCAGCTAAAATCCTTCACTTCATCTGCTGCATACTGTTGCATTGTGTAGGTGTATTTATGTGTGTGTGTGTGTGTGTTGGTATTTTTTTTTAATTTGACAGACACCTGCACAAACCCAGATTCTCACTGTATCCAAGCTGTTATCAAAACGTGTGAACATTGTGCCTTTTCGACAGCATGCTTCTCTGCCCCATTGTCGGCCTGCTGTGGTATTTATGAGTGTGGAGCATATGCAGGAGTGTTAGCCCGCGAATGGAGGCTTTTTTTTTTTTTCGCTCAGCCTGTCTGTCACTGCCTTCACTGCAGCTGCCGTTTCAGGGTGGAGACGAAAAAAACAGCTGCGCAAAAAGGAGATGAAGATATGAGCTCAAACGCATGCACACGTTTATACTATTCTTATGAGAGGTATTTATTGACTCCAGCACCTAAAGCCTTAAAGTCAACCCCAAAATCGACCTGTTGAACTCAAGTCCTGCATTATGAATTCCAACAGTGAAAAGTTTATATGGCAAAGAGACACACTCTATTTAGGTATGCATTTATATTGTAATTGGTTGTATTTATTTTAACATGGACCCCAGGAAGAGTAGCTGTTGCCTGGGTAACAGTTAATGGGGATCCAAATAAACTAAACTAAACTAAATGTGGGACTGCTGGGGCCGCGACTGTTTATTTCATTATTGATTGATCTGTAGATTATTTTCTTGATGAATTCATTAGTTTGGTCTATAAAATGTCAGAAAATGGTGAAAAATGTTGAGATGCATCCTCAAATGTCTTCTTTTAGTCCCAACTCAGTGTCCATTTTTCAGAAGCAGGAACAATTAAATTTGGGCATTTCAAAATAAAAGTCTCAAATCGGTTAATCAATTATCATAAATTATCTTTTTATGTCTAATCAACAGTCTGAAAAACCCAAAGATATTTTTGATATGAGAAGTTGGAACCAAAGACTTTCTTGGCAATTTTAGATTAAAAAATTACTCAAATTCATTTTTTGTTCAAAATCAATGAATCGATTGATCGTTTCAGCTCTAGTTGACCGCAGCTTCCTTTCTGTCAACCAGGAAGCTACAAACTTATCACTGCCGCCTTCAAGTCAACAAGTATTCAAAATGTACACAAGACTAATCCTAACTCTCCCTTCAACACCAAACACAAGCCCTTGAAACCAGAAAAGTTACAAAACACATAGAAATATGAGTATGAACACACACACACACACACACACACACACACACACACACACACACACTGTAGTAGACATAAGCAAACATTCACACAAACATAAAATATGCATATATACCACGGGGGAATTTGAGCACTACATGTTCTTAAATGACACAACCATGTAGATACACACACACACACACACACACACACACACACACACACACACAGTTACACAGCAGGCCTTGGTCCGGATGCCGGTATTCTCCACAGTGATAATGGGGCTGTATCCCACTGTAATGCACAGTTCACTGAGGCTGGCTCCGCTCCAGATGGAGAGGCAGCGAGGAAAAGGAACAGGATGCCATAACCTCGCCTCACACAGTGGACAAGAGCCACAGCTGCAGACGCACACACACGCACGCACACACACACACACTCATAAGCAAGCCACAGCACCCACGCCTGCATCCACCCACATGAATGCTTGCATTTACAGAAAAACAGACCCTCTCTCCATATCTACTGTACACGAACACACATGGCCATGCTCAACACACACAAACACACACACACACACACATGTACAGTAATAGTCGCTGCAGCACACACTGACATTGCACTTCATAAAGAGTGTTGGCTGTAATAATGAAG
Organism: Scomber japonicus; assembly: GCF_027409825.1. Lineage (NCBI taxonomy): Eukaryota > Metazoa > Chordata > Actinopteri > Scombriformes > Scombridae > Scomber > Scomber japonicus. The sequence goes on along the minus strand of NC_070599.1, from coordinate 19,414,552 downwards.
CTCCACTGTGTCTGACAAGAGCAGAAAGTAAAGGTGCAGAGGAGAGGTGGAGAAGAAGCTGCCTTTTGTTGCATTTTCAGTCCCTGTGCAAAAAAAAAAGGCAGAAGAGTCCCGATCTGTGAGAGGATTTGTCGCTTTGAGCAGTAATAATGTTATGCCGCCCCGTCCTGACCCGTTAAGACGACAGAGCCAGAAAGCGTCCTCTATGCACTTGTGCACCAGAGCTTTACATCCTCGGCTTTACAGGAGGGAGAAAAGACACGAAGGTCGGAACTCAACAAGGTCTGCACAACACACTATTAGGTTTTTTTTCTGATCTGTAATTAGTGACTTGCTTTAATTACAGTGTTGTTGTTATTCAGAGTCTTTCCGAGTGCAATTTCTAACAAGGTGGTTTCTTCTCTGCCGCTGAGTGAAAACATGCAGCTGAGCTTCGTCCGGTTTACATGAAACTTGATCCTAAAACAGGAACAGCACATTTAAACAGCCCAGTTTCTGTTTCCATTAGGTGGATAACATAAGTTGTATTATTATTATCTGGATACTTTGATATGTCAAGATTAGGGTTGCAAAATTCCGGGAATTTGACCACGCCCCCTACATGTACTGTGCATACTGAGACCACGCCCCCTATAATGCACTGTGCATTTTTTATGTGCATGTTGATTGGGACTTTTTTGGAGAGATTTATTTAACATTTTGAATGGGACTTTGGATTTTTGGATTGAGGGGATGCATTTGTGTTCATTTTTGAGTAATATTTAACTCCATGTTCATGCTCAACTTATAAATAAATCTGTTTTAATTGTATTATTTTTGATTATAACTAAACAATTATTTTTGCTAAGATATGATACCTTTCCACTAAATTACCCTCAATTGCCATAAATTCCCATTTAATTCCCATAAATTCCCATAATTCCCATGGAAAGTTTCCAATTTGGAATATTTACAAAATTCCCCAGCTTAACTTCCCATGAAAATTTACCAGAAACTTTCCGGAAATTTCCACCCCTTTGCAACCCTAGTCAAGATTGCCTCACCATTTCTACAATTAAAATAGTGTAATATTTTTTTTTGTTAGCTTAAACCAAAGTCTACAGTCTACAGCACTGGTTTCCAACCTGAGGCTCCAAATCCCTGCTGGGGGTCACAAGGCCCGAGTAAACAGAATAAAATAGAAGTCATTATATAAGTCATTGTGAAGAGTTATTAAAAGTTAGTTTGTTAAATAAATAAAGATATGAACTTAAAAGATCTTATGAGGATAAGTGCTGCTAAATATGCAGAACGGACACAGTTAAAACACCCAAAGCGCTAATGGAACAACGGCCGAGCATCAGGGAGAAGACGCCACTTAATGTGTCAGAAAGAAGCCTATTAAGTATTTATGATAGTTTAAAAAGGTATAAGTGTATAAAAAGTTTGTATAAATATACAATATTCTTGCTGGTGTTGAGTTCACTGTTCGGTTTTATTGTTCGCTTATTAAATGTTCTGGTCTGTTATTGCTATGCTTTAAATATAATGTGAAATATCCTTTTAATATATCCAAAAAACAAAAGTCTAGTCTAGTCTATGTGACCCTGGACTGTCTTTAATCCATTTATCTAAAAAAAATAATCAGTTATTTCATTCCTTTGCAGAACTTTTCCCATATGTGTGACCTTCACTTTAATCCTTTGTTCCTTTTTTCTTTCCTTCTTTTGGTTTTTATATTCATGTGATTTTCTTTGCGGTTTTAGTATCTACTCATAAACACTCACTAAAAGACAGACAGTCACACACACACACACACACACACACAGACCTTGGGTTACGTAATAACAATTCTGTGCCTCTTTGTTCATCTCATTTTCTGCAGGAAAGTCACAAGCTGAGGAGAAAACTTTTCCTTTTTTTCCTTTCCTTCTTTTAATCTGCTGCAACAACCTTCTTATCTAAAAAGGATATGACACTACCACACAGTCAACATACCTGCTAACGTGACTCAGAAATATATATGAAAAGAAATCTACAGCTTTTAGCCATCATAGACTTCTAAATATCAATATCAACATTCATATTGCCTGCTGCTTTTTCATTTTGGCTTTTATCTCTTATATGTTTTTCTTCTCTAGTCTGCAGGTCTGAAATAAAGAAAGTGATTTATTTTGATTCACAGTCATAAAAAGAGAAGTTAACTGTGTTCTTGTTGATGTGGAAAAGCTCCTCCAAGATTTAAGAGCTCATGGGGACACAAATGATAGAATAATGAAGTACTGTAATTATTTTTGCAGATTTAGAAGCATGAACAACAAGTGGAAATAAAATGTTAAAAAGCTTTTTGAGTCTTTTATTTTGGCACCTCTAATTGAGTAGGGACATAAATATAACCCTGATTTTACTGTTTCGTAAAGTTTACACAATAATTCTCGAAACGTGTTACAATAATGGGAAATAAATAATTGCTAGAAAAAAAAGAAAAGGACCAATTCATAAAAACATCTCAATGAAAAGTGTCTTGCAATAAATTACTCTTCATGCTGAAATGTCAGATTTTTAGAAAAGATACAAGCCTGACCCTTAATCTACAGCTGCCGCTAGAAAAATGAGAGCTACTGCTGCTCTACATCTCAGAAACTGATGTGGAAGAGGAAAAGGAAGAGGAAGGGGGGGGGGAGAGGATGTGAGAGAAGAGAGAGGAAGAGGTGAGAGGAAGGAGAGGAGAAAGGAAATGAAGGAGAAGAAGAAGGAGGGGCAGGTTGTAGTCTGAGTCATCGACAGTTACAGCCATCATCTGAGCCGAAGGGGGGGAGAGAAGAGACAACACACACACACACACACACACACACACACACACACACACACACACACACACGAGGAAAGGCAATGTTTAATGGTAGCTTCCCCTTCTCTTTCACTAACTGGGGATGTGGAGTCAAATGGTCAGGGACTGTGGGGAATGGCTGTGTATATTGGAGCCACTGACCTCTTTCTAACACACACACACACACACACACACACACACACACACACACACACACACACACGCCGGAGTCTCCAAACAGTCCATTAGAGATTAAACAAGTTGTTCAGTCTATCTTTCAGACTCCAGGCGTGACTCAAAATTTCAGATTACTCTCCCTTCTCCTCTACCTCCTCCCTTCCTCGATTGCTCAATCCTGTCCATTGTTCCATTAGTGTATTAAGCACGGCGGTATACCACGGAGGAGGAGGAGAAGGAAGAGGAAGATGGGTGCGATTCAGACAAAATTAACTCAGTCCATCACCTTGCATCAGGGAGACACGAGACATCTAACTGGCATGCTTTACCGGCTTGCTTTTCATCGCCTCTTCACATTATGGCTCTATGGATTCCTATAATAACACGACAGGAGATGAATTCACTGCAGGACTCTGTGTGCAGCTCTGCTATTTCTCCTCCACATTATTGAGGCAATTACTCACAGCGAAATGAGTGTGAGCAGGGCTACGGGGATATTTATGGTCATGTTTCAATGGGCTACCTGATGGGAGTGCAAAGACAAGAGCTCCTTCTCATATTGAACGAGACAAAAGGTGCTTTCAAAAAAGATACAGTTTGCTTTTTAGTAGATGAGTTGGTAAAATTGGTAGAGGTTCGGCTCCTTTTCACACATAGAAAAATTCTAGCAAACCAAAATGCAAATGAGAACGTGGTGGCAAGAATATAAACACAAAAAGAAAGTCCCGAAGGTCTAGATACAATGTTCTACCTTGTGCTACTCAATGGTTGGACCTCAGTTATTTCTCTGGCTAGTAGATAACAACTAACAACTACAGACTCTAGTATGCAAAGTCCAACTGGCTATGGGTATCAATCAATCAATCAATCAATCAATCAATCTCTGTATAGCACCAAATCACAACAAAGTCATCTCAAGGCACTTTACACATAGAGCAGGTTCTAAACCGAACTCTTCAGGTTTTTATTTTAAAGACACCCAGCATTCCCACATGAGCAAGCACTTAGCTCAAACTTGCAGCGTACATCTAGTTGGGTCGGATCGAGGTCGGATCAGGTTCCTCTGAAGGGTCTCAGTACGTTTGGTCTGCACCCAAGTACGACTGCTATGTTCAGATCAGCCCAAACGAGTCACAGTACAATTTAAGTTTGTGGGTATTTTGGTGATAAATGGGGCTATATAGTAAACTAAGGGGTCAACGAGTTCATTACAAGTCGTCCTAAGGGGGTAAATCCATGTCTATCTCAGATTTCATGACAATCCAGCCGATAAATTTAAGCCGACATTTAACTTAAAATCACAAATCAACCTTATGTTGGGATTACCAAAGTCAGCTGGATTCTGGGAACCATGAAAGTCTATACCGAATTATGTGTCAATCCATGAAGTAGATATTGAAATATTTCACAGGGATAAATTGAGACCTTTGACCCTCCGCTCGTGGTGACAGAAGAAAACTCAGGGGATCAGGATTTATCATCTGGGCACCATAAAAGTCTGAAATTTCATGGCGCTCCATCCAGTAGTTGGGATTAATTTCCTGAAAATAACTCCTATCATTCACATATGTGGCGGACAGAAAGGTTACATAAAGAGCCGTTATGCAGCCATCTAAGTACCCACAATTACAGCAAAGAACAACCTCAAGAATATTGCTGCTTTCTCACCATATCATTACCAACATGTGAACAGAGAAGGAATTACTATGAGAGGTAGTAATAGTAGTGTATCATCATGAGAGATTGCTAATTAGCTCTTGGTTACCAAACGACTTGCCTTGGCAACCATAAAGCTCACAGCTCCGCTTCCTTATGGTAATTATCAGCATGGCTGAAATGTATCGTTCATCACTAAAATTGCTTGGAATCTAATAGTGCTAATGTGATGAAGCCATTAAACATCCATTTGCTATATTACACACCTTTTTGTCCTCCTAATGTGAGCGTATGAGGACTTTTGCAGGAACATGGTAGTGTTATTTAATGTTTCTTTCTCATTTTCTCATTCTGGTGATGCTTTCATTTACATCGACCCACATCGTGCTTTGCCCTTCCTGTTAGTGCTGAAGTGAAATTGACTTTCCTGCTCGATATCTCCCCCGGTTGTCCGAACTCCATCTAAAACACCACCTAGAGACTCTGTGTGATATGTACAACAGTGCAGCGCTGCGATGACTAAGAGGATTTTGGCAATAATGGAGTGCACATACAGTTGAGTGAGTCAGTCAGTCTACTCATATATTGAACCGCATTAAATAAGCAGAAAGAAGCTTTCATAAGACCTCACACAACCCCCAGTGCAATACGGGAGGTCAGCTGCAAGGACACAGCAGACAATGAACTGGAGGACTTCATTCATTCATACTGAGCCTGATTCTGCAGCATTTCTAATCACTTTTATATAATGTAGTGTTATCTAGCTAATACCAGGGAAGCAATTGGTCAGCTAACAAGCTAACATGGGTAACATATTTACACTAGGGCTGCAACTGACAGTTATTCTCGTTACCAGTTACTCACATAATTGTTTTCTTGATCAATTGCAACGTAATATATGCCAGTTATTATTACATAGCACGCAAGGTGATGTCTTAAAATGTCTTTATTTGTCTGATAAACAGACAATAATCTAAAGAAATAAAGCTGACGAACATGTTTGACACAGATAAGCACCAAATACTCATATTTGAGAAGCTGCAATTAGCTTAAGTTTGTTTAATAAACAACTAAAATGACTATTTGTTTATCCGTCCATTGACTAATTGATTCACAAACTAATTGTTGCAACTCTAAATCACACACTAATGCCACCTTGGCATTTGCTAATGAATAAAATAAAAAAAACTTTAATGAATGAAATTAAAGCCACTTTGTGTTGATTTAAAATTTCCCACACTTGAGCACCTCCTAGTGGTAGAATCAAATAAGACAACTACAAATTATTCATATGGCGGCTTTAACATCAGCTATTAGGGTTGTAGGAGTAACAAGTAACTTTATATAATCAGAGCATTTACTGCTAACGTGAATAAATGTTACTGGTGGCTTTTTTCTTGTAGAGTAAAAATTATTACAGCCAATATCTGCACACAGAGCCAGAAGAGTGCAAGCATAGTTTTTACATTTCTAAATTGAGCGGTGTTGCCTTCAAACTTTAGATAAGTGATTAAAAACAGTGCATACAATTTGTAATGCCGACATTAACTTCTAACATCCCCAAACTAAATCAATGTGTTTGATTTGTTTCCGCTCTGGAAACATCTGGAAACATCTGGAAACACACAAAAGAGCTGCTAACTAACTCGTTGCTGTAAATTAAGCTTCCTCATCACTGCCAAAAGATTTTTGGGATTATGTAATAGAAAGTAGGTTGCATATGTAACCGACTAGGGCTTGTTTAATGGAGGTGGATATCAATGAGTGCTGATTATTGTAAATATACACAGAGACAAACACTCTTTCATGTAGTAAATGTTGAGAATGATGACGCTTTAATGATTTCAAGCTTTAAACCCTGATTCACTCACAAAGCCGACACATCATTTACAAAGGAAGGATGAAAGGAGGTTCCTAAAATATTGTGCTGCAAAGAAAGAAAGAGATTCAGGACCACAGTAGAACTGATATTATAACAACAAGTGTACCTGTGAGTTGTCGGCTGCTTGTTGCCAACCTCAGGTTTAGTTTCTCCAAAATCTCTGTGAAAAGGTATTACATAAAAGCTTCCAGTCGAGCTTTTGTGTAACGGTACAATGCATTAGTGCAAGCTGCAATACCTCCAGCAATAGGTGGGTACGCAGGTCCCCAGAGGGTTACATAAACAACATACACATAACAAGTTTGACACCTGCATCACATTTTATTAGTTTGAGTCGAAGCAGAGAGAGGTTACATGTGTGTGACTGTGTGTGTGTGTGTGTGTGTGCGCATGTGCTGTGAATTTTTCATCTCTGTGGCAAAGAGGTTAACCTGATTCCTGAGGCTTTTTTCAACCACACATACAGGATATGAACATACACAAACACACACACCATCTAGAGCGCACACATACACATGCAGCACAGCAGAGGAGGAGGAGGCGGCGATGGAGGTAATAACACTAAAGGCAGGCAAAGACACGTTCTCTCTTTAACTGATGAGTTCAGGAAGCAGACCTGCTTTCTGAGACATAGATGACATGGATAGATGCTCATAGTTGAGGCAGATAAAAAAAGCAGGAGAAAGCACAGACAAAAGACTTAAAAAGGAAATTTAAAGCATTTATTTTCCAAAAAGTGTGCATTGACCAAAAATCTCCTTTGAAACACGTTCAAACAGCCGTTCATGAAGCACATGAGAACATTCGGTCTTCATGTTCATGTCTAATTCAGGGCGGCACAAAAGAAGCGGGCCGCGGCTCTGAATCACGTCGGCAACACAAAGTGTCTCATCAAGACACTCATGGCTCATCAGAGCAACTGTTAGAGACCCGTACTTTCCACCCACGCCACAAGCTTCTTCATCACACACACTAACACACGTACACACACACACACACACACACAAAGTCATCATCCACAGAGCAGATGAAGAAGCGAAAACACACCAGACCCCCCGGCGGGCACTGCCAGCTTCTGCAGGGCGCCACAGGCTGAGTCCTCGTCTGTCGCATGACAAAATCAAAAACTGGCCAAAAAGTTAACTATGTATCTCACACACACACACGAACACACACACATGAACACAAAGTCTATTACCTGTTAAACTGTGCTTTACATGAACTGTAATTTAGATTTCAGGTTATACGTTATTAAGCTATTCACTAAGACTTTAATCTTATCTCTAAAAGAATAGTTTTATAACTTTTTTATGTCTACACACTAATGACTAAAGCAATAAGAGACTAGCAACAGGTGGAAACAGCTAGCCTGGTCCTGTCCAAAGGTAAAAATATCAGCCTACCAGCACCTTTTAAAGTGTAAAGATGATTCAGATCCAGGCTAGCTGTTTCCAGTCTTTATGCTAAGCTACGCTAACCGTCTCCTAGCAGTAGAGCTTCATATTTTACAGACAAACGCAAGAGTGGTATCAATCTTATCTTATCTAACTTTTGGCAAGAAATGTTAAACTGTGACATCAGTGCTGGTTGGAAAACATCAGATTACTCAACTCAGGAATGTACAGAGGTCACAAGTTTTTAAGATGAAGTTTTCTGTCTTGTTTGCTTTTTATGCTAGGCGGCTGCACAGTTTAACTACTTTCTATGGAAAGAATAATGTTGGAGGTCATTTCTTTCACCTCCATTGTGCTGAAACCACTAGAGGGAAATAACAAAATACCTACTTTTTAAAATCATCTTTGTGAATAAACACTTTGAATCTTAAGAGGTTTTCCACAACCACTTTAGTACGCAAAAGAGGCTTCTCATCTATTTATTGTGATGGATTATTTGTATCTCAGGGAAGTTTCAACGTTAATTTTCTTTCCACGGTCAAATTATTGGAAACCAATGGCTGCCTGGAAGGTGCTGTAAATGGGAAATCGACCTACAGTAAATAGTACAAAAAATCGTGGCTTGTGTATCTGAGTGTGTGGAGCGTGAAGACCTGTGCAGATGTCAGCGAGAGCAGCATGTGAAATGCATCAGCCCTGCAGCACTGAGAGGGGCGTTGCTGAGCAGATGATGACAGTACACACAGAGTCCTATGATGTTTTTCTGCTCCACTCCAACTTCTGATCAAACTGTGTGTTGATGACGAGGTGGTGGTGGTGGTGGCAGAAGTGAGATCAAGCACACGTTCACACAGTAATGTACACGTTGCGACACGAAGGTGAAAAACAGATGGATGCTGGGACTTTTTCACGGTCAATTTGATGATTAGAAGTGACGTGAGAGAGGGAGAGACAGGCAGACAGAAACACAGGCAACGCTTCGAGGTGACCTTTGACAGCATATCCTATAACACCTGACACACACACACACACACACACACACACACACACACACAGGAGTACAGGAGTGTGTTCACCTCCCCCCCTTCCCTCCTGCATCAATCGAATCAAGTCTTATCAAATCCAATCAGACCCGCTGAGGCGTTTCATTTGGAGTGGAGCAGCCGAGTAGATTATGCACATGGGCGAAAGGGGAATGGCCTGAAACAAAGTGTGTACATGTTTATGTGTGTGTATGTATGTATGTGTGTGTGTGTGTGTGTGTGTGTGTGTGTGTGTGAGCATGTAAAACAGAGAGAAAGTGAGTGCTTGTGTGCCTCCCTATCCACGTGTTTGTGCATGTGTGCGTCCATCTGCACTGTAGCTGTTTGTGTGCCTCTGCTGGCTTGTGTAGGCTCAGGAATACTGTATGTGTGTATGTGTGTATGTGTGTATGTGTGTATGTGTGTGTGTGTGTATGTGTGTGTATGTGTGTGTGTGTCATTCCATCCATTATTCTAGCCACTCTGAAACACTGCCAGTCGGACAGATTGGGCTTATGAAACACTTCCACAGCTGTGTTAAAACAGGCAACACCCCTCCAGTCACTCCCTCCATCCTTGAAATGAAAAAAAAAAACACTCCAGTTTTTAGCATAAGCCCACTCAAGCCCCACTTTTTTTGGTTTTGTTTTGTTTTACATCGCTCCCTCCCACCCTCCCTCCTTCCCTCCCTCCCACCCTCCCTCCTTCCCTCCCTCCCACCCCCCTGGTAACATTAACTTTCCACCCTGCATGAGGAAATCTAAAAAAACTCTGTGGCGTGTTGTATTTGCATAGATGCAATTACACTCCAGAGCAGTGTAGATGATACAGATAAACAGCATCAAAAGTGGAGGCAGGCGTCAAAAAAGTAGCTTTTTCGCTTGTGTAGGCGTCAGTCGTAGCACAGCAACCGACCAACCACGCAACCAAGCAGTTGCTGGAGGGTTTTTGAATGTGTGTTGTATTTTTGTGTGTGCATGCGTCTGTGTGGCTGCAGCATGAAAAAGAAGGACTTAACCTCTGTGGCATTAGGGCATATATATATATACAGACTACATGACTGCCATTATTTCCTCTTAGATATAGTTTATGATTCTGATTTTCAAACAAATATCAGCATAATCATCTTGCCAACTACATCGACCTGGAAATTAAACAGTACATATTCATATACTGTAGGGTAGTGGGTGGATCTGGATTACTAAACCCAGCTAACAGGATAATCTGGAATGTATCTAGAAAACAATTAAAATCTGGGCAAGAGAACAACAACAACAACAACAACAACAACAACAAACAGATTATAACTAGTGATGTAAGTGGAAATGAAGACTTCCTCTTTAGGGCATCACTTCCTGTTTGCCTATGAGCAGGAGGTCTGGTGGTGCACTGGCTGCATCTAACACAGTAAACAGACATTTTTAAAATTCAGTGGAGGCGTTGTACTTGGCTCCGGGTGCTGGGTTCACTCTTGGCCCAGTCTTATTTGCAGTATCACTTCCTGCGACCTCAGTGACTGAGACATTAGACTGAGGTTTGCTTTGCAGCTAAAACCTGATACGGTGAGTATAAAGGAAAGGAGGCAGAAGAGAAGAAGAGAGTTTTCAAAGCATCCTGTTACACTATATGATCAAATGTATGTTAAACCTCATTCTAAAACCATTCTGACTGGCTGCAAGGTGTCGAATAATTCCTCATAATGGACACCTACTAAGTATTTCCACTGAAACTGTCTGTTCACTGAGTTATTGCACTGGCTAAAATGAGTAACCATAGCAACAGGGATGCAGTCAAAGCCTCTGTTTACAATTTATTGCAACACTTTAACGAGCTTCAACATTTCTTTTCACCTATTTAGAGAATATGACAACTTTGATGCCTAGGGGGGGAATGCAACGAGAAGAAAGAGAGAGAGAGAGAAAAAAAAGGAGAAACAGTCAAATTAAATGAAATGGAAGATGAAAAAGATGAGATCAGCACACACACACACACACACACAACCCAAAAAAACCCTCAGTGCAGTTAATACACTGAGAGACTTCCAAATGGACTCCAGCTCTTTAAACTGCACTGCCTCCAAGTCGTCCATTAATTCCTGATAATGGACACCTCGTCTGGCATTATCCTTCACCTGTGTTAGCCTCCACTCTTCTTTCCACAAGATTATCAAACTTGGCTGCAGATATTTGCTCCCATTCACGGCAACGTTGGTTAGATTGCCTTGAAATTTGGAACAGATGCTAACATGCTAAATGAAGGCACGAGCATGTTAAGATTGCCACTGTGTGCATGTTAGCATACCGATGTTAGCATACTGATGTTAGCATACTGATGCTAACTGGTTAAATTATCTGATTCTAGCCTCTCATATATTAATGTTTTCTCTTCTTTTTAATCTTCTATGACAGTGAAGTGAATATCTTTGGGTTATGAATAAAAAAAAGACATTTGAGGATGTTACTTTGGGCTCTGGGAAGCTCCGATTGACATTTTCCACCATAATCTGGCATCTTAAAGTCCAAACATCTAACTAATTAAATCAAGAGCACAATCACAAATGAGCCAGTAATGAAAACAACCATTAGTTTCCTCCCTGAAATCATTTGTTTATATTGATTTTCCATTAGCTATTATCACCATGGTGGCTTCTGCTCTTCCTGGGGTCCAAAGAAATGACATTTAAGACAATTATCCACCAAACTCCTTCAATTAGAAAACACAACAGATAAAAAAAATAGCCAATTTAAATAAATGTGAGGGTCAACTGGAACCAAAGCTTTTAACCTTTGTGTCGTCCTCCCGGGTCAAACTGACCCTGTCTGTTTTGACTGTTCCTTCCTTCCTTCCTTCCTTCCTTCCTTCCTTCGTTCTGTTCTTCCTCCCTCCTTCCTTCTCTCTTTCTTTCTTTCCTACCTCTCTTTCCTCCCTTCCTTCTTTCCTTCCTCCACCCCTTTCCTTCCTTCCTTCTTTCCTCTATCCTTCTTTCCTTACTTCCTCCCTTCCTCTTTTCCTTTCTCCCTCCCTCCCTCCTTCCTTCCTTCTTTCCTTTCCTCCCTCCCTCCCTCCACCCCTTTCCTTCCTTCCTTCCTTCCTTCCTTCTGTCCTTCCTCCCTCCCTCCCTCCTTCCTTCTTTCCTTACTTCCTCCTTTCCTCCCTCCCTCCCTCCGTCCTACCTTCTTTCCTCCGTCCTTCCTTCCTTTCCTCCCTCCCTCCTTTCCATCCTTCTTCCTCGAGGACAAGAGGTAATTAGTCAATAAAAGTAAATGTCTTTAACCTTTTTATATAGCCTACACGGAGTAGTTTAAAGAACTGACTATAAGTTTCAGTGTTGTTTCAAAGCTTCATATATTTAATGCCATCTGTTCTTATGCTTGCTGTTATGAATATTTGTTGTTTTTTAAAAATTTGTTTCAAGAAAGCGTCATCTGTGCCAAATGTTTTAAGCTGGAAATGGATACCTAGCACCGAGCCGAGGGAAGCGGGCGGCGGCAGCAGCAGCAGCAGTGGAGGAGGAGGAGGAGGAGGAGGAGGTGGAGGAGGAGGAGGAGGATGGATGGAAGCGAGCGGATTACAAGCTGTGATGTAACGCGGCGTAATGACACTGACCTCTCTGTAACTCATCGCTTCCTGAGAGTCCGGTGCACACATGGTGAAAGTAAACAAACGCGCAGCAGGAGGAGGGAGGGAGGTGGGAGGTTTGGGAGGGGGGGAGAAGAGAGATGGGGAAACAAAAGGCAGGGGTAGTCTGACAGTGACATATCTGTTCCTCTCTGTGGACCGGGAGGCCTGTCGGAGGATCCGCTGCTGCAGGAAGTGATTTTTTTCCTGAGTGACAGCGGCGAGGCTCAGTTGTTGTTTTTTTTCTTCCTGATATTCTGAGATTCTTTGAGAGACCGCTCGCAATCTGTGTTGGTTTTCAGCATGATGTGATCTTAATAAGCCAGCGTGCTTTGTTGGCATGCACTGTTGTTAGATCGGGCTGACACTGTTTTATTAAATATCAGATGTCGTCTATGACTGATACTGGAGGATGGAGGCTGGATGAGACTTTTATACAACAGAAATATAATACTGAAGCAAATTTCAAATCAAAACGACTAATAATATTCGATTTTTAAAAAAAAAACACTGAATATTAGCGAGTAAATGCTAACACTTTAAACTGAATAACTGAAGAAAAAGGAGGTAAATTTGGATGCAGAAGTAAAATTAGAGTCACAAAAACATTCAAAGTCTAAATCAATATTATAGATTTAAAAAGCTTTTAGCGGTTGGAAACTTTGTACCAAAATCATTGAAGCATTCACAGTATTTTTTGACACGTACATTATTTCTATTAACTAAATGAATGAACTATTTAAACTCTTTTTCTATGCCTCCTTTGTTCATTTGTTTCACACAAAAAAAAACTACCTCACAAGAAATCTCTACTCTGTTTATAATGAGACTGATAGAAAGATAGAGTACAGTAGGTCACACACACACACACACACACACACACACACACACACACACACACACACACACACACACACACACACACACACACACACACACACACACACTTAAAATTAAAATACGTCCTAAATGACAATGTGCTTTAAAAAGTAGCGTAGCTCCTTTAAGGAATAGCTCAGTGTGTAGGTTGTGTGTGTAGCGAGTGTGCAGAGAAAGACAGAGACTGTACATTGCAAGTTTTTTTTTTTTTTTTTTTTTAACCACCCGAGCCGATGAGTGATGTGTCATTCAAATTTTAAAAACCATAAATGGTGTAGAGAGGAAACGGATCATATGTTGATGAGTCTACTTTACTCTCTGAACAAACACTCATTCACAGCACTTTGGATTTTTTTTTCTCACAAGTTTTAATTCCTCATTTCCTGTATACTTGCAGAAGTGATCTCACTCAACACCAGGCTTTTTCTTTTTCTTTTTTTTTTTTCGGTTTCACTTTTCAGGAGAAGAAATGCTCTTCCTCTTGCACTTAAAAATAACATACCCGCATAACATTTTAGTAATTAAGGAAGCACAACTAGTTTCTTATGGTTATTATTAGATGGTGGAGTCTCAAATGTGTCACAATGAACAGATTGCTGATGAGGGAGCTGTGATCGTTGGCTCAGAGGTAAAAAAAAACAAAAAAACAAGCAAACTGTCTTTCTTTTGTTTTCATTGAACACTGATCAGCCCAAAAAAATGATGTTTGACTCAACGCCTGCAAACACTCAACCACAAAACTCTCCCCTGGTGGCTGCAGCAGCGGCAGAAGTGGTGGTGGTGGCGATGGGGGTACAACTGACACCACACACACACACACACACACACACAGAGGAAGTGAACCTGAGAGAGGAAGCACATTTCTGCTGCGCTGACCAGTTTTTTTCTTCTCCCTCTCTCTTTCTCTCTCTCTGTCCGAGAAGATGGATCGATATGAATCACAGAGCAGAGCAGACTGGCTCCCAAAAAGCTGAGTCAAGGCACACACACACACACACACACACACACACACACACACACACACAATGAATTTGACGTGTGCAATATATGTTGCTATGCGTTAACCTATAACCACCTCTCTCTCTCTCTCTCTCTCTCTCTCTCTCACACTCTCTCACACACACACACACACACACACACACACACACACACTTGTCTAAACTTGTGAGGACTACAGATAACTCTTACCCTACCTCTCAATCTCATCTCTTCAGCATGGATTATAGGCACGATGACGCCTCGCAGACCCTTTCAGGACCTCAAAAGAAATCCGCCGTAACGGTTTCAGTGAAATAAAGTCAACCAGGAATGTTTTACAGCTCGTAAAGACTTCACTCTGCATAGGGATAATATGACAGGAATGCAGCCTCACAGGAAATGGACTGACAACTGTCATGCTGTGCAAGTGTCCCACACTCTCAAGTCTTTGTGTACAGTACAGATTTATGTTTGTCACATAGGATCAGATTGCAAAAGGACGGACATTAAAGGATGAGTTCACGCATTCTCAAATCTGTCCTAAAACAACAGTCAGGTGCCTAAGTGGTGTAATCATTCCTTTTGTTTATGAATAGATCTCTTTATAATGTCCGTAAAGGTTAATGTGAAGCTAATATGAAGCTTCAGCAGTCTGAATTGGTCAAATCAAGTAGATATCATTCAATTTCCCTCTTATCAGTAATGTCCTTTCACCACAGCTGAGCGAGAAAAGAGAAAAAAAAGGAAATGTAAACTCAATAACTAAAAAGAAGAGTGGAAAATATCCATGTTATCTTAACTCAGACATCCAAAGCTGCACATTTTCACACAGATTCACGCAAAAATTGAACATTGTAAGAACTTTTGAAGAGGTTCTTGTACAAGGAGAATGATTATAGCGAGAAAATCTGTTTCAGTGTTCATTTGAGCTCCTGACAGAATAATTTCAGATACAGAAAAACCAAAAGAAAAGTGATTCGATGACGTCACCTTTGGCTCTGTGCACCTTTTCACTATTTTCCTACCAATTTACAGAACAAATGAGAAATATAAGTAAATTAGCTGATAATGAAAATAATTGAAAACAGAGTTCTGCACCTCAAAATATTCAATTTTCTATGTTTTGAAAATCTATTTGGTGTGTGAATGAGGACACCTGTGAAGAGTTTGTGCATTTCACAACAAAACTACAAAATATTCAACATGAAGAGAACAAGAATGCTTTCATGTCACTATGAAGGGATTAAAAAACAAACAATGCATGGAAATGAGATGATAGACAGTATTGTTGGCTATTGGTGAGGAAAAGCAGTCGTTCCAACCCCTTCCAACACACACACACACACACACACACACACACACACAGAAAGTTGGGTGGCCAGACACTTCCATTCATAAAAGATCCACCCCTTCCCCATCCGCTCTCTCTCTCTCTCTCTCTCATACACACACACACACACACACACACACACACACGCAGACACACACACACACACACACAGAGCCATCCGGACGGTCACAGGTGGTCGCCGGTGGTTTATTATCACCTCTTTCCTCTGACAGTGAATTGAGTTTTGTGTAGATTTTAGAGGCAGAACATTCCAGATAATGTCAACTGGGTCATGTGAGAGGAAAAAAAGCTGCAATGATCCTTTAACATACAGATTTTTTAAAAAAAAAGCCCCTATAAACTAATTTTTCACTATCAAAACTTAAAAATACAATATAAAAACATATCATGAGATCACATAAGGTGATAAGGAGTATTATGGGAGTATTTTGGCAGGAGGAGTAATGAGGACATTGGATACATGAATGTCCACAGCCACACTAAATCCAATCCTATTAGTTTAATCAATGGTGTGTTAAATGCCCTCTTGAGAGTGGGAAATTCACCAACTTGTTCACTTTAGCAGTCAAGTTCATGACTGAGTTGTGTCATGTCAGGAAGACATTAGACATTTCACATGAATTAAATGTTTTTTTGGTCAAATCATTACAAAGAAAATGTCCTTCCAGTGTCCCACAATGAATTTCAATAATAAAAAAAACATTATTTTACGCTTTTTAAACCTCATGAGACTATTTCCTTTTCACTTTCTATGCGTGACTGATTTATCTGATGCCAAAAAAAATGCCAAAACTATACATCTGACAGACAGGCGGCTCACACAGCCATCATGTAACGGTATGCAATGAGAGAAACGATCTATACATCTATGAATGGAGGAGGCTGGGTCCAGTTAATGAACTACAACCAGGATAAAGATAAAAAATGCAGAAAGGGTATTGAAAAGAAAAAAAAGAAAAAAAGAGTTAAACAGAGATGTACTCACCTCGGACGCAGGGAAAATAAAATGAGACAGCTAGAGAACGGAGAGAGATGCGGGTGAAGATAATCTCCTCTGGATCCTCTGTGGGAATGTTTTATATGTCGGCCTCAGATAGAGAGGGAGAGAGAGAGAGAGAGAGAGAAAGAGAGAGAGAGAGGACAGACGTGCTGCAGGGACAGGAAGAAAAAGTCCAACTCCGACAGCCTAAGCTCACTTTTTCGCTTTCAATTGATGTATTGGGGTCTGTGTCATCAGCGTGGGAACCGAGGCCGTGAAGGGGACACGGGTGAGGAGGGCTGTCAGTCAGTGTTTGTCACTAATAAAAACGGATACGCCGGTTTTTAGGATGAATCCTCTCTGTGTCCGTCTGCGTCGCTGCCCGCTGCTCTGTAACCGGCTGCTGAAACGTGGAAACGCCTTTTCCTCTCTCTCTCTCTCTCTCTCTCTCTCTCTCTCTCACTCTCTCTCTCTCTCTCTCTCCCTCCCTGTCACGGTTAAGCACACTGTCTGATTCATCCAGAGATCGTCTATTGAGAACAACGGCTCGCTCTTTCACAAAGATCACTCAAGAAAATAAATTCATGAATGAATATTTGTAACGTGACACGCCAGATGTTTTCTAACACATAGAAATGGTCCTTGGAAACTATTTGGACTACAAATAAAAAGCTGGCCAGGTGATTGGATGAACCATTTGTCTAATTGATTCCTGAATTATCCTAAAATGCTGATTGGTCCAAACCACTACAGGTGTCTGATCTCAAGCCCCCCATTTGACTTAGTGGCCAAGACGTGTAACTACAACATCAGATGATGCTTTTGGCCCCAAAATGACTTTTTCCCCCATATACTTAAATTGTGAAAGAGACGTCTGTAAATCAGCGAATACATTTTTTGGGGCCGTGCAAAAGAATTTATTCCATTCAGTCCGATTAGATTTCAAAAGTCTCAAAGATTGATTCATTCAAGTTTAAAAAGTTGTGACATTATGATTTTGTATTATTTATTCATATATATAAATATATTTTACACCTATATGTATATCTGTAAAGTGTTGAGTGGGATTGGTGCATCATTGCTCAAAACTGGTCACTGGTGATGTCCTATTGAATGTGATCTCATGGTCTCACAAATCCACCTGTCTCATTAAGTAAGGATATTTGAGATGTATATTAATTTTTTGAAATAAATTTAATTCTTGATTTGTGCTGGGAGTGTCTATTAAAAACAATGGCCCATTCATTTGGTCACTTGAGGAACCGCTCAATAAAAACGCCCAAATGAATAAGCTTTTTTTAGAGCCTATCCCAGCATGCATTGAGAGAACAGTGGAGAAATATCCCGAATAGTGCATTTTAGAAATGCACACTCACATCCAGTCTGCATAAATCCATGTTTTTTGGATTTTGGGTGAAAAATCACGGGGTGAACATGAAAACTATATACATATTGGCCCCTTAAAAATGTAGGCACGATACATTTTATTCAGTGCTGTTTAAAACATGTCAACACATGACACAGGAAACAGTGATTTTGTAATAGAAAGCTTTGTTTCCTGTTCTACTTTGCTGCTATTTGATCTTCAGAAAAAAGAGCAGAGTGAGAGCTCTCTTTGTTCTAAGTCACCCTGATTCCTCTGGTTCTCAGACATTGGCTCTCTCTCTCTCTCTCTCTCTCTCTCTCTCTCTCTCTCTCTCTCAAACACACACACACACACACAAGCATGCACGCACGCACACACACACACATTTTTCAAAGCTGATGTCACCGCGTTATCCGGTCTGCAAATCCCTCCTCCTGTTTCTTTCTCTCCATCACAACACAATCCAAAAAAACGCCACCCCCTCCCTCCATCCCTCCAAACCCTCCAACCCCAACTCCATTCTTTTAGAAGTGACAGTGAGCCAACAGGAGCCGGGCTGCTGCGTGTTGATCCCTCAAATGAAGTGAAATCATCCATCAGTTTCCCTTCTCTGTCCCGCTGAAAGAAAAGTTGTCCTGCGGTGCAATTAAAATGCATACGAGACGGAAAAACAAGACTATAGATCTTACATGTGACTGTTTAAGAGGTACAGTACAGTTTTATGAGTTACAGAGACTCTGTGCCATTAAGGTTATATCATATTGAATGAGGAGCTGAACATCAGTATTGGATGTAAACTGTAAGGTGCAACAGAGTCGTCCAATATGAGCATAATTCCTCGAGGTACTGAGCCGATATTTGATCTAGTCCAGTGTGTTCCTACAATTCCCAGAATGCCTCACCCTAATGCCCAGAGAAGACTTTTGTATTATTGTCTGTTCAGTTTTTGGAGTCAGATATGACAGTGATATTAAAAGAAAGAGCATTATTAACACTGAAATCTGACATTTAGCCTTTATTTGAACGCGGAGATTCATTCTTGACCTTAGGAGTAAATATAATTTAGAAAACTGTAAACTCAAGGTTCACTTATCTTATTTTTTTCCTGAACTTTTGATGTATCCCATGATATTCTAAGTAAATAAAGGTTTTGTAGGTGTTTCTAGTTGATGTTTTAGTTTAACTGAGCTGTATTTCCAGTCAAAGAGTCAATGACAGAAAACTGAAAACTGTCATATTGACTTTTATGTTGTAAAATCTTTAAATCTTGATATATTTTAGCTTTGGGACACACAATACAGGCCCAAGATTATATCAGCAAAACAAAATTCAAGTTTTCTTTTGTAGCGTTTCCTTGAACTAGCAATCTCTCTTCTCTATCATTGTATTATTATTTTTTTAAGTCTTCAAAAAAGCACATATGTGGGTGTACCGTGCACAGCTGTTCCTGCTCCTCTGAAGAGTCTTTAAGTGTAATTTAAACCGTTCACAGGTGTTCAAGACCAAAGGGGCCACAACCACACATGAAGCCACTGAAAGAAATGGACTTCTAATGGTTTCACATACTTTTCCCTCAGAGGAAAACACACTAGAGACTATACAAGTTTGATCAAAATAACTAACCGCTTTTCCTTTCATTTTTAGATGAGTTGTGAAGAAGAAGTAGAATTGGATATTTTTAAAATGAGTCACTCCGAGCGCTATTTTGTGGTTTGGAAACTTCCTAAACTCTGTTGTGCATCTTGTGACCTTCAGTCTCTAAAACTTCCCTTCATACCTCATCGGAAACAGAGCTGTGAAAGATCTTTGGATGTTTGGACATGAACTGGAGGCCATGGATAAAGTCCTCTTTCTTCAACATGCACGAAGACACACGTCTAACTCAAGACAGCATCAAACTGTTTTTACTTTTTCATGTATTATATCATCAAAAGACGACACAGCCCTCAACAAGGTGACTCAACTCCACTGGACCAGATTTCAGGATGCAGATGAACTTCAGGACCCTGACTCACATGACGTGACACATTGTTTATACGTTGCACAAGGAGTTAGGGGTTAGCAAATGACTAAACTCATGGTTCATTTAGCTAACACTCTGCTACTGTACTGTATGCCTTAACTGCACTGCCAGTTTCTAGTAGTAGAGATACTGCGTTAAACCCTCCTGTTGTCCTCGAGTCAAGGAAGGAAAGGAGGAAGGAAGAAGGAAAGGAGGGAGGAAAGAAGGAAGGAAGGGAGGAAAGGAAGGGAGGAAGGAAAGAAGAAGGAGGGAGGGAGGAAGGAAGGAAGAAAGGGGAATGAGGAAGGAACGAAGGAAGGACAGAATGAAGGAAGAAAGGGGATGGAGGAAGGAAAGAAGGAAGGAAGGAGGGAAGGAAAGGAGGGAGGGAGGAAGGAAAGGAGGGAGGAAAGAAGGAAGGAGGGAGAGAGGGAGGTAGGGGGAGGAAAGAAAGAGAGAAGGAGGGAGGAAGGAAGGAAGGAAAGAGGGAGGGAAGGAAAGGAGGGAGGGAGGAAGGAAGTATAGAAGGAAGGAAGAAAGGGGGATGGAGGAAGGAAGGGAGGAAAGAGAGGAAGGAAAGAAAGAGAGAAGGAAGGGAGGAAAGGAAGGAAGGAAGGAAAGAGGGATGGAAAGAAGGAAGGAAGGAGGGAAGGAAAGGAGGGAGGGAGGAAGGAAGTATAGAAGGAAGGAAGAAAGGGGGATGGTGGAAGGAAGGGAGGAAAGAGAGGAAGGAAAGAAAGAGAGAAGGAGGGAGGAAGGAAGGAAGGAAGAAAGGAAGGAAGGAAGGAAGGAAGGAAGGAAAGAAGGAAGGAAGGAGGGATGGAAAGGAGGGAGGGAGGAAGGAAGGATAGAAGGAAGGAAGAAAGGGGGATGGAGGAAGGAAGGGAGGAAAGAGAGGAAGGAAAGAAAGAGAGAAGGAGGGAGGGGGGAAGGACAGACAGAAGGAAGGAAGGGAGGAAAGAAGGAACCGCCAAAACAGACGGGGTCAATTTGACCCGGGAGGACGACACAAAGGTTAATCATACTTTATAAATACTCAGAGGTTTAATAGAAGATAGGAATTTAGCAAAGCATCTAATAAAATGTTCAACAGTGAATAAAAGAATAGCAGTAGTTCAACAACAGATCTTCAAAGTCTAAATGTCATCTACCTGTGACCAGCTGCATAAAACAGAGTCATCTCAGCGACTGGTTTGACTGAAACAAAAGGCATATTGTTGTTAATGGATGCAAATAAGCTCACATTCATTTGCATTGGAGCAACAGAAAAATGCTCTTTGGACTTGGCAGTGATGTTTGATGAATCAGAGCTGGACGCAAAGCATTCATCTTTCTTTCTTCATGGCTTTAATGTAAAACTTTTTCTTTTGTCTCTGTGTGTTTGAAATAGCCACATTTAATTTGACAAAGCAGCAGGCAATATTTAGCTGATGCATATCCGAGTAAACAAATACCCACCTAGCAGAAAAATGTGAGTGCAAAACAACAAAAACAACATATTTTTTGAGCTCGTGCTTCACATGTCAGTTATTCAAATAGCTCTCAGCGAGTGATGTATGAGTCAGTTGATGATCTTTGGTTGCCTGGGAGGCCATATGTTGATTAGCATGCTGGGATTTATGCAAATGTTCTCAACACGACGGGCAGATAGCAGCTCACTAACTTTGTCTTGTCATTGAGAGCAATCAGGATCAGCTATTCCCCAATTAATTTGATTTCAAAAATGTCTCAAAAAGGTGTGAAATGATTGTTTCAGGTTCAGGTTCCTGCGAGAGAGGCGGTTGCACCATTCATATATTGTCTTAAAGTGTTCAACAAGTGTAAAACAATGTATTCCCGCTAGAAATTATTCAAGCCTGTAACAAAAAAGCTTTCACAAGGAGTTGAAAATGAAGTGGAAAAGGGCAACCGCGGTGAAGAAAACACTGCCACAGTAGGAGCGTTACAGCAATCCATTAGCTGGTCTATAAGGATGTCAGGACATGATTCTAGTTTCATGGACCAAATAAATATCTCTTGCTGCTTTTTCTTAACCCCTTAACCTCAGCGATTGTGAGCCAGTCAAACCAAACTGTGCCGTGAAGCCTCGCTTTATTGAAGCTTCCACAACGTTGTTTTGAATTGGAGTTTCTATAAAATCCATTAGGCTGACGTTTCTGCAGGGGATGTGTATGAAAAATGATCCGAAAGTCGAATATTTCTATTTGATAGCATCAAAGAGGCAGTGAAGTCTTCAGTTTGAATACATGTTTCAATCTTTTGCTTTTCCCCAGTCAACATTTACCCCTTTTTCTCACCATATTTCCAATTTTCCCTCTTACAGTATGTATTTATGTACATTTCAAGCAGCAACTACCACGGCTTGGGGCTGAAGCCAATGTTGAAGTACGTTAAAGTGATGCTGGCTCCAAAACATCCTTGGATAAGTCTCAATGTCTCTCAAGAAACACTAACTCAGTAATTTTGGGCCCTCAAATAAGTATGCTGGTGGTGACATTTGGCTCATCTGCTTCTCTCCTCGGCTCCGAGACTCGCACTGAATCGGACTATTGTCACAATATTTAGGTAAGTTTAATGTTACTTGATTACAATGCTCTGTTTAGCTAGCTTTCAGATGGCTCCAAAGCAAACTGGTGGATGACTTCACACCTTCACATGTCAATATTTATCTATATAATAATATCTATTGTGTATGAGTCTATGCGTGTGTGTGTAGGTGTGTGTGTGTGTGTGTGTGTGTTTTTGCATCCTGGGGATGTGGAAGTAGGAGTCCTACTGACAAACAGGAACCTGCCACAACACAAAGCCGAACTCTCTTTCCTTGTCCCTCACACAGACACTGCATTAATCTGAGTTTATGTTAAACTATATTTTTAATCTAAAAACACATATATATGTATTTGTATGAATCTGTGAATTTTACTTTCTGTTCAGTATTACTGTGTGCGTGTGAACTGGTTGTATGTTTTCCCCAGAATAGACCACAATAGGGAAGTTCTTGTTTCCCATCACAAGACCATCTCAGAGGGGAGAAAAAAAAGGCATACAGAGAGGAAGTTCTCCCAAACAAAACATCTCTGAGGATTCAGCTGGTGGAGAAAGGAAGGAGGGAGGGAAGGAAGTGTGGAAGAGAGTGAGAGAGATGAAAAGAAGAAAACCACAAATGGTAGACAAAGGGAGGGGAGGGAGAAAGAGAGAAATGGAAGGATGGAGCAACGCTCAACAGAGCGAGCATGGAGAGGGACTGTTGTGTCACTGTGTGTGAATGTGCTTATTGAGAGGGATGAGTCAGTGGAAAGAGAAACAATGGAAATGCAGAGTCACTGCACCTCTTTCATTCAAATCTCTCATTCTGCTGCTCTTACTTTGTCTAGCTTGTGATTTTGTTGGTTAAAAACGTTTTTCACTTTGAAACTGAAATGTTCTGAATTCTCATATTTGTTAATCAGAGTGAAAAAGTTGCAATTAGTCACACTTCCCTATTTCTAATCTGGCTCTGATGAAGTTCAATATATGACCTATAAGCATCCTGTGTTGGAGTCACTTAGGTCACACTGGACAGTCGTGACTTGATGCTGGTCAGGACTGTAGCTACTAGTGAGGACACTGAGGTCATATCCTCATATTATTGGTAATTATTAATCAGTTGTGGTCATAGACTCACCGGATATTTCTATTTATTGATTTATCTAACGCGGATAGTGCACATTAATAAACATTACTGTAAATGAAACACAGTTCGCCAAGAGGCTAATCTACCTTTGTGGTCCCTGGATAGATGTTATAAAGTCAATCTTGATAAAAAAGAATATAAATTATTGAGCATGCAGAGCAATAATAAAGAGATACTACATTGCCAGGTACTATGTAAAATATGCAACACAGAAAAATGTCATGCACAGCAATGAAATAGAGAATATTAATGTTAATAAAACATGGACTGAAGGAACATTGTACTGCATTGAGAGACATGATCTTAAATATAAAAAGCAGAAGCACAGATAAGAATAGTCCTCATCTATAGCAGCAGTATTCAGAACCCATGAACTCTAAATTTCTCCTTACTCAGGAGCTTTCAATCATGTTACACAGTCCTCATTTGTGGATGTAGTTTTCCCAGTCATCACGGATCAGATGGATCTAAATGTTTAGTGTGTTTGGCTTATTCTACAGAAATGAGCTGCAATGAATAGCTGATTGTAAGGTTGGACATTAGCTAGAAAACTGATGTTATGCTTTAAAAATGGACATGGATGTGTTGTCAATGAGCTAAAACATGAAACGTGTTTAGTGAGACTCGGCTTCATCTTCTTCTTTGTCTTCCAGCTTGTGTCTTTTGTCATTTATCATTCTGTCATCTCACCTGCATGCAGTCATCACTCACTGCCTGTCTCTTCTCACATTTTTTCCCTTTACTCACCCAAACTTGGGCGTTTCTCATACCTGTATTTTTATGTAATCTTTGTTCAGCATCTTTTCTGCTCGGCTTTCACTTCCCCTCTTCTCGACCTTCCACGGGACGACACTGACTGTGCAGCACAAATTGAAGGCTGAGCTCTAATCTCCAACAGCAGCAGTAAGTGCTGGCCGGCAGCTCAGGGCATCAGACCCCATTATAAACACAGACGCTGTCTGCTCAGAGCAGTGATGACAAACTGCACAAAGCATCCATGTTGATTACAGAGACTACACTGACCTCCCTTGTTAAACCATGACACCATTTAATGCTCTCAGCTTGCTTCTGTCATGAAATAATAATGCTAAAAGCACTACTATTACAACAATGAGCAATGATAAAACCATAATTATGGTTATGCTCTTTTAAATAGCTGCAGTTACAGTTCAAAACTACAAGACAACCTTCAACTCGGGGCTGGTGGACATATTGATGCATTTAGCAGCTACAGAGTCAGATAGTGGTAGATGGTGGAGACCAAACCAGAGCTAAAAGGTGTGGACACTAATCCAACTCCAAATGATTAAGCATAGACTACACCTTAACCCTCACATACTGTTCATATTCTGACTCATAATTAATCTCTACACCAAATCATATTCATAAATTCCCACCTTCAGTCATCAATAAAGATTATGAATTTATATCTTATAGAATATGATGAATACAACAGCAAATATAAAAATATGTATAAGCTGCACAAAAAAGATGCATTTTATTTCCATATTTGTAAACTGTGAGTCTAATTAGGAAAAGTCCAGCTAAAATAAATGTGTATAGGGCGTTTTTACCTCACAAATGTGAAAAATTGGTCAAATTTGACCCTGAACAGTATCTAAGGGTTAAAAAGAAAGAAAAGCGCCATTACAGTTTCTTCAGTAATGCTCAAGGTTGATATAGTGAAACACACACAGTTCAACTCTAATCCAACCCACCAGTTTCAGATCCCCATGATAAAAAAAGTCCAACATGTGGCTTCAATATAAGACTTTCATTTACATTTAACTGCAGCCTCATTCTCTGTTTCAGCCTGGTTAGATTAAAACATTTTGAGATAAGATTTAGTTTGTTTGTGCAGCTTTCTGGTCACGAGTCAAGATCCAAATCTCCTCGGGGTGATTTGACTCATGTATGGCTTTGTTTGCCCTCTTCTGACTTACTCCGGCCTTGTCTAAATGTGCTGCTGGTCGTGACTCCTCAGTGTGATTTGTTAAATGCATCCCGGTGACTCTGTCTGGCGCCACGATGAGTAATTACTGAATAAAGGAAAACAATATTTATCTTTCTGCTATGTCACAAAATGGGTTCATCAAAGAAGACTGTACACATATTAATAAAATGAAAATAGGGATGTAAATGTGGCTTCTTTCACCGTCCAATCATCCTCAGCTGGAAGGTAAACTGGGCTAAAGCTGTTAGATTTTATATATTACATCAAATACATCCTAGAGAGCCTAAGAATATACAAACATGTAGATTTAGACATGATTAGACAAGGAGAAAGACAATGAAAATCAGATTTTATGAATTCTTCCCACATCACAGATTCACATCACTTGTCTCAACACTTTCAATTTGCCCCGAGTCATCTCTAGATTTATGATTTATGAAATCAGCCTGTTTAGTTCCCCCGCTGACAGACACAGCTGCATTAGGCCAGGTCTGGGTCAGACAGCCATACAATGATAACTGTTTTCCATTACCAGCAGTTTCTTAATTATACCAACCCCACAAGGCCTGTTGGCCAGGGTGCAATTACAATTTCCAATTACGGCCTAAAAGGGTTGTCACATTAGGTGTTGCTCAGAAACCTGCAGAGGTATTGATTACAGCTCATTAATCACAACACAAAATGTTGGCTGCATTGCATAGCTGTGTGTGGGGCAAGGGAGAAAAGTTGCAGTCAATTTGTTCTTGAAAAGACTAAAAGGCTTAAAAGGGGTACATGTATTTTTTCAACATGAAGCACATGATGACCGGTCAGACAGACACACTGTTGAGTGATTGAGTGATTGGTTGGGCAAGCTGTGTATGGTTAGACAGTATTTAGAGAGGAAAAGAGTCTCAATGTTCTGAGATTATGTCGTTTATCTAGAGCAAAAGCACATTTCACTTGAGTGCAAATTACCTAAAAACAACCAAGGCAACAAAAGTGTCGACAAGAGAAGTATGTGAGAAAGTATGTGAGAAAGCTGCAGGATATGATTGAGGGCAGTGTGACATTGTGACAGCGGTGAGGTGTGGCGATGAGTTTAAGGTGGATGTGGGATTACATCGAGGATCGGCTCTGAGCCCTTTCTTTTTTGAAATGGTGACAGACAGGTTGACGGACAAGATCAGGCAGCAGTGTCCGAGGACTATGATGTTTGCGGATGACATCGTGATCTGTAGTGAGAGGAGGTTGAGCAGGTTGAGGAGAGCATGCAAAGGTGGAGGTATGCACTGAGGAAGACAGAAGAGGTGGGAGCAAGACGGTATAAATGTGCATGATTGGTGAAGATGCAAAGTGAAGAGGAGGAAGTAGAGTTTAAATACTTGGGGTCAGCTGTTCAAAGTAACAGTGAGTGTGGAAGATAGGTGTAGAAGAGAGTGCAGACAGGTCGGAGTGGGTGGAGAAGAGTGTCAGTGTTGGAGGCGGTGGCACTGACGAAAAGACAGGAGGAGGAGCTGGAGGTAGCAGAGTTGAGGATGTGAGTTATGTTGGGAGTGACGAGGATAGGCAGGATGAGGTGTGAGTAGATGAGAGGGACAGCACACGTTGGATGGTTTTGGATACTAAGCAAGAGAAGCAATATTGAGATGGTTTGGACATGTGTGGAGGAGAGATGCTGGTTATATTAGGAGAAGGAGCTGCTAGGAAAGAGGAGGAAGAGAACATTTATGGATGAGTGTGAGGGAAGTGATAAGGAGGGAAGATATGTAGGTAGTTGGCGTGACAGAGGAAGATGCTGATGACAGGATGAGATGGAAATGGATGGATGATCCACTGTGGCATAAGACGAAAAAGAAGACCAAGGCTTCAAAATGACTGAACTGAAATCTTGCAAAGCATATGTGCCTTTTTGAAAACATGTTACTTTCCAAAAATATTCATATGCTGATTCCTGATCAGGGTCTTGAGAAGGGTGAAGCTAATACACAGACAAAAACATGAAAAAATGATGTAATGTCACTTTCTCAATCTGTGTACACAACACAGACAGTTAGAGGCGTAAAGGGCACAAGACAGTTTTGGAATAGCCATCACTCTGTTGCAACTAGCTTGGCACTGATCAGGCTGGAGCTCATCCCAGCAGGCAAGTGGTGAAAGACGAAATTCTTTAACATTACACAATCAATCTATTAATCTTTTAAGATCAAATGGTAAAGCTGTGTATGTGTTTCTTCCAGTCTCAAACATTTGTTGTTTTGTCTCTGTATGTTCATAAAGTAGTTTAATGAAGTTACAGGATTAATCATTTACACATCTTTACCAAAATTTGTGCTTGCCTACCCAATTTTGCATCTAATTTCACCTGTACTCGCTTCTTTCAATCGACTTTGAATGCTATCGCTATCATGCTGCCTCAGATTCTGCGTAAACACTGAACGCAGCTCTGTGAGGCTGTGATGCTCATTTAAAAAAACCCAAACAAGTCGACACAGTAAACCAGAGTATTGGACAAACTGAAATGTTGACTAGCTCATAGATCACCAAAGTTTACAAAGACCTTAAATGTTTGTATCAAATTACTTCGTAATCCATTGCCACATTTTTTGAAACGTTACACTCCATACCACAAATGTCAATCTGCTGCCGATAGTTGTTGAGATATTTCAGTCTGCATCAAACCCAACTGACAGACTGCCATCCTAAAGTCATTCACATAGCATAACTAAAATATTAAATGTTAAAAAACAACAACAACATCACTATCAGAGAGTTTGTTCCCCCGACCATCCACCCCTTGAGATCCTCCCGAAGAGTTTTGGGGCACTGCTTTTGAGAGAGGACAGTCACATGACCACACGTGATCACTTATAAATCAAATTAATGATGTTGTCATGCAGCTTACATGATTCTGTAGTATCAGTGAGAATGGGTTTATGATTTTAATTATTTATTCAGACCATATCACAACTCACTTGCCATCATTTTTCTTATATTGTGTTTAGACCAGGCGGGGAGTTCTGGTCCTCTGAAATGAAGCCAACACGGAAGAACTGCATTCTATCAAAAGGCCACCAGAGGGCGACTGTTTTGGTGTCAAAAGGACTTCCGTCTCAATACAAGTCAATGGAGAATTCACCAACTTCTCACTTGATTTCTAACCTCAGTAAACGTTTTCAAAATGTGTTTATGGTCTCAATCTCTAGTTTAAAGCCTTCTTCAGTGCAGTATGATGTTCATTTGTGAAATTTTGGCCTCCCTGATTTTATATTTGACGATAAAGCAGGGTATGCATTAGGGTGTGGCTACGTCCTGATTGACAGGTTGATTGACCAATGTCCTCGAGATCCAGCCCTCGCAACCATAGCAACCTCCCTGCTCCGCCCATGACCCCGCCTCATGTCCATATAAGTAGAATACATGTTTTTATTTTTCCCAGCATGCACCTGAAATTTTCAAGATGGCGCTGCCTAGATTCGAAACTATTGGCTTCCGAGCAGCAGTCCACAAACCAATGGGTGACGTCACATTTCTTTTATACAATCCATGATTTAGACGTCACTGGTGACACAAGCACATCTATTCTGAAAGGATGTAAAAGAGTCTCTGATTGAACGACCATCTGCTCCAGATGATTAATGTGTGAATCCTGATTGTGAACAGGTTAAACTCTATGACCCTGCCTCAAACATGTTCATTTGCACTGGTTCTCAGATTTACACACACACACACACACACACACACACACACACACACACACACACACACACACACACACACACACACACACACACACACACACACACTTACTACAGCCCGTATACCGATTTTACACACACACCAACTGTTCGGTCTGGCACTTGATCAGCCAGCCTGTCAGATTGCTGGTTACTAAGCAACCTCTCATCCTTGAATCATCAACCAACTGTCAAAGTGTATCTTCGTATTGACATTTCTTCACAGAGACTAAATGGTCTTACATTACTACACGTACAGTCATAAATGAACTTCTGCTACAGGCACTGATGCTCTCAAATGTTTATAAAATGAGCAATAAAGGTCCTTGAAGAGATGCACATTTCTTTTTACTTACATTTCACATTTTATTCACTGCTAGAGCCACGCTAAATTTAAATGCTGTCGCCTGTGGAGAAATGCATGTGATGTGTGACTGGGTGAGTCTCCAGTGCATTTTATCCACACTACCTTGTACAATGTATAGCTATGGTGTAGAAATAATAAAAAAAGACCTGCCACTGTGAGTATTTTGGAATTTAGACATTTAATTCAGTTAACTCTTACACACTATTCAGGGTCAAATTTGAGAGCCAGACTTTTCCTAATGTGACCTACAGTATACAAATTGGAAATAATATGCATCATTTTTTAAATTTGTGTGGAGCTCATACACATTTTATATATTCAAAAGTACAAATTTGACCTGTTATTAAACTTTTTTTTTTAAATAATTGATGGGGAGTTTATGAATGTAAAGAGAGTCAGTCTCATAAAAACACAGACATTTTTTGTAGAATCAACATCATGTCAAGGAACGACTTGTCACTTTTGCGGCATAAAAGGATTTACTTGTGATATTCAAAATTTAAAGTACTTTAATAACCTTGTAAAAATACATTCATGTAGTAGGACCACTGGCATTGGCCCTCTTTTTTATTATAACATTTAAATCTAAAAGTGTAGACCTCGGTTTTTAAAAGGAAGACTGACAAAGATAATCTTAAAAGGAGTTGAAGTAGAGTGATTATAAACACATGATGTAGATGCAAGGCTATCATAAGAATATTAAAACAGCCATTAACTGTCGATGCTCTACTAATATAAAATTGCACACGTCAAATTCATGCAGTGTGTGTGTGTGTGTGTGTGTGTGTGTGTGTGTGTGTGTGTGTTTCTTGGACACCAGTACAGAGAGTCTGACCTGTGTGTTTCATATCCATCCCTTTACCAAAAGAAGCTTTTATGATTATCAGCTCCTCTTAATGTTTGTTTTGTGTTTCTGTGTGTTTCTTTGGAAAACTTGTTTCTGTGATCAAAAAAAAAAAAAAATAGGCATGTTTTAATGTGTGTGTGTGTGTGTGTGTGTGTGTGTGTGTGTGTGTGTGTGTGTGTGAGGAGGAGAGAGTGTTGGCTTTGTGGGAAGATGCTTAGCAACATTTATGTCAGCATATGGACCGTGGGTGTGGGACAGAGTGGGAGCGGGCACCAGGGCCAGGCCGGTCCTGGTGGGAGGTGGCAGTGTGCGTGCAGGGTGGCGACTTGGGTCTGATTTAGCCCGTTATTCAGATTTAATAAACTACTAGTCACACAAATCTCTGGCTCAACTTTTTACCTATTAAATCTGGTCCGCTGCTTTTTGTTGATCATCACTGTAATCGTGCAACAGGTATTTGATGCTCTTCGGTCTCAATTATGTTTTAAATTTCGCTGTTGTTGGTGCACTCTCTCTATAAACAGCTTTTCTGAATCTCATCAACACACAACAGCGGACAACAAAAGTGAGATGATGCAAAAACGTGGGATGAAAAGCCCACATACACCAGCAGCGTCTTCATGTATTTGACTTGTCAGGATTTCCTGTCCAATATTTCAGCATGCGTCAAATTCTCCAGAAATACAAAATTAGTTCCCCATGATAGAAACTTCCAGGCTGACATAGGGAACAGATTTGAAACATGACTACTTCTTCTGTTTGGGATGAAGCGTCTGGTTTGTATTACAGGTGTCAAATGATGCATTGAACTTCTAACTGCTGACTTTAGAAAAACACTTATTGCTAAATGAGGCACTCAGCATCCATCTGGAGCTGAATTTTATTGATGGTTTTTGTTACATTTTTCTGTAGGTTCTGCTTAAGTGACAGGTTTATATGCTTTTAATATAAGTATATATACTGTATAGTGTGTAGGTCTAACATCTACTGCAAAAATAAAACACAAAACTTCAGTTATCAAATAATTTCTTATTATTATTTTGCTTTTGGAGCTTCCAGCATGAGAAGATGCCACAACTAAACACTGTGTTTTAAATCACTTGTCATTTAGAAATAAATGTTTTTAATAAGTGTTTAAAGTAAGGGCAGAATTTCAAATGAAATATTGTGCTTTAGTCATTTTGCAGTTCAGATATGTGTGCATATTTTACACTATACTGCTGAGTCTTAGAGCTCGGTCACATCATCTCCACACGGCATAATTACCCTTCACTTACTATACATGTCAATTACTGCCTAGGTATTAGTCACACTGGCCCATTTTCCTGTTTTATACTCCATTATTTAATTTATCTCATCTACATCGCTGTTCCTTCATTTCCCTCGCTTCTCGATCTTTCACTCTCTCACCTAATTTTATCTTTTCCCATGTCACCTTACCTCCCACCTCTTCCACACCATCTCCTGGTGATAAAAGCCTTTAGATCTCATTAGTGGCCTAACTCAGATGTGTGACATTCTCACCGTGTGCCGTTGTGGAGGAGGTGACATGCAGCATGGAGGTCTTTCATTGCCGTGTAGAGACGAGCTGCAGGTTGCCGATTTCAAAGCAGAGGCAATTCGATCAGTACCTTAGCAATAAAGCCTGCACTATATCAATGTGATCAATAAGATAAGATAAGATAAGATAAGATAAGATAAGTGGATAGCAACAATAGAAAAAATAAATAATAAGTGATTAAAACAAGTAATATGAACAATAGGAAATAAAAATAATAAAGCAAGGTCTTTAAAAACTACTGATAGAGTGGTAAAAACTGCCCTGTACCATTTTAATTGTAGATTTATACAGGAAAAAACATGCAAAGACCAAGTTTCCATTCAATAAACGTACATCACCTTAGATTTTATTTGCTTTGATTCCAATTTCGCGTCATCATCATCGTCATCGTCATCATCATCATCATCATCATCATCATCAACGTCCTCGACATGAGACATATTTGCAGCAGTGATGTGTTGTCTCTTCTCATTTGACAAAGCAAGCTTCTTGAGTCAACCTTCCAGTCGCCGTAGCAACAGCACACACGCACAGTCATATGACCTTAGCACAAACCATATGGACACTCGTTATTGCTCATCTTGCTTGGACTGATTTGAAAAGAAGGAGGAAGGAGGGATGAGGAGGGAGAGAGACGATGCACTTGTAGAGCTATGAGTTTTTTTTTTGTGTGCAACTACCAGAGGGGGGTGCTGTTTACCTCAGAGGTGCAACAGTTAGGGGCGGGGGAGGGGGGGCGGGGGGTGTCACAGTTAAACCCCATGGAAGACTAGCTGTGCTGTAGTAGGGTAAGGCCACATACAAGCACACGGAGATGTAGAGGTGCCAATTAACCCTCCTGTTGTCCTCGAGTCAAAGAAGGAAGGGAGGAAAGGAAGGAAGGAGGGAAGGAAGGAGGGAGGGAGGAAGGGAGGAAAGAAGGAATGGAGGAAGGAAGGAAAGAAGGGAAGGCGGAAGGAGGGAGGGAGGAAAGAAAGAGAGAAGGAGGGAGGGAGGAAGGACAGAAGGAAGGAAGGAAGGAAGGAAGGGAGGAGGGAAGAAGGAAGAAGGGGAAGAAGGCAGGAAGGAAGGAAGGAGGAAGGGAGAAAGGAGGGAGGGAGGGAGGGAGGAAAGAAGGACAGAGGAAAGAAGGGAGGGAGGAAGGAGGGAGGGAGGAAAGAAAGAGAGAAGGAGGGAGGGAGGAAGGACAGGAGGACAGAAGGAAGGAAGGAAGGGAGGTAAGAAGGAAGGTAAGAAGGGAGGAGGGAAGAAGGAAGAAGGGGAGGAAGGCGGGAAGGAAGGAAGGAAGGAGGGAGGGAGAAAGGAAAAGAGGAAGGGAGGAAGGAAAGAAAGACAGAGGATAGAGAGAGGAAGGAAAGACAGAGAGAAGGAGGTAGGAAAGAAAGAAGGAACAGTCAAAACAGACGGGGTCAATTTGACCCGGGAGGACGAGACGAAGGTTAAATGAACGAGTCAGCTGTTGCTATGCGTCACACATCTGCTGATACATGAAGGGAAGCGTCTGATCCCAGTGACAGGGTAGAAGTTTGATAAATGGAAATCAGCAAGAGGATGATATTGTTTTTAAACCGTATCCTCCCTGATGAATACAGGACAGGAATCTGAGCAATTTGCCCGTGTCCCTGTCAGCATGTAATTTCATGAGTTCTTGTAAATGTCATCCGATGTCACTGCAACATCACCCGCTCTCGTCTACTACTTCCCAAAACATTTGATACAGAGTTAATAAGTGTTACTCAAAGCTTTTCAGTCAGATCAATCTTGCACTGCTTTTCTTGCTAGAAAAGAGAAGAAATACAGTCACGGAGGCAGCGCTTATTAATATATCAAAACATTAAATACAAATATGAGATCTCTAAAAAATCTGGATACACTAATTGTGTAGTTAGTGTATTTGAAGCATCTGAATATGGGCTTTTTTTTTGCTTGTAAAGCTCCATTTGAGTTCGTTTTCAACCTCTCAGGAAAGGTTTCTGAGTGTGACTGTCACAATTAACCCTGTTGTCCTCGAGTCAAGGAAGGAAGGGAGGAAAGGAAGGAAGGAAGGAAGGAGGGAAGGAAGGAAGGAAGGAAGGAGGGAGGAAAGAAGGAAGGGAGGAAGGAAGGAAAGAAGGACAGAGGAAAGAAGGGAGAGAGGAAAGAAAGAGAGAAGGAGGAAGGACAGAAGGACAGAAGGAAGGAAGGAAGGAAGGAAGGAAGGGAGGAAGGAAGGAAGGAAGGAAAGAAGGACAGAGGAAAGAAGGGAGGAGGGAGGGAGGAAAGAAAGAGAGAAGGAGGGAGGGAGGAAGGACAGAAGGACGGAAGGAAGGAAGGAAGGAAGGGGGGAAAGACGGAAGGAAGGTAAGAAGGGAGGAGGGAAGAAGGAAGGAAGGGAGGAAGGAAAGAAAGAGAGAAGGAGGGAGGGAGGAAGGACAGAAGGACGGAAGGAAGGAAGGGGGGAAAGAAGGAAGGAAGGTAAGAAGGGAGGAGGAAAGAAGGAAGGAGGAGAGCAAGGAAAGAAGGAACAGTCAAAACAGACAGGGTCAATTTGACCCGGGAGAAACATTAAATACAAATATGTGATCTCTAAAAAATATACTTGTAAGGCTCCATTTGAGTTCGTTTTCAACCTCTCAGGAAAGTTATATATGGTTTCTGAGTATAACTGTCACAATGAATCTTTTATAAACAGCCAAACATGATTTCCATGATTAGTATTAATATTTTGTGATGTTGGTCTTCTTAATTTCTGTCCGAGACATCCAAGAAAGATTTGAAGATGCTAAATAGACCATGTGATGGCCACAGCCACACAGGGTACAATCTAACCCACTCACACTCCACTTTAGTTTGATTTTCTACACAGGTTAATTTAATTTGCAACCAGCCACACCAAACAATTAACATTACACAATATCACACCACACAGTTTGTTTGATTTAGAAGTTGTTTGTTCATTTTGAACCTTCTGTAGAATTTTCTGTTGTATTAATAATTTCTTTCTTAGTTTGAGTTACCGTGGTTGTGAGAGGCCTCTTCCTGGTGGACCAAAAGGCGGGGCTAAGGGTGGAGTGCTCTTAAATCTTGGGCCAAGCTCATCAGGCTGGACTACTTCCTCCTGTGCCATGGGGGGGATTTGGGGTTTAGTTAGGTTGCTTTGTATTTAGTTGTAGTTGGCGTCCATTTTGGTTTCCCCTCTGTGTATTATTTGGTTTGGCTAAGCCACTATATATGTGTTCCCTTATGTTGTTTCGGGAGGTCTGTTCTGTTCCGTTAACACCTCAGTTCTTTGTTGTTATATTGAGTTTAGTTATCTTTTGTTGACCTCTTTTATAGTTTGCCTTGGTTTTGGTAGAAGATTTCATTTTTGGGGTAAAATAAAACCCTATTCTTTTGAATTTATATTCCTGTGTCCTCATTGCCTCACTGCTTGATCCCTGACAGACCACCAAGACACATTGTGATCCAACCATTATTAATGGATTAATAAAGTATTTTGTATCGTATCGTATTTTATGTGCATATAGGACCATTATTTTGTGGCATTAATATAATCAAACTCTAAATATTGTGAGGTAGTTTGAAAATATAACCACAATCATCAACTTACAAACCTTTTGAATTGAAGCCAACAAGTTACACACCTCATAGTAGGACAATCTTTGTGGTGGGGACCCCCATCAGTGACCATACCTCACACACACACACCCACAAACCCACAAACCCACACACACACACCCACACACACATACCACTCACTGGCATCTAAATAGGCACACACACTGTCTGACCCACCGTGCTGGCAGAGGGGGAGGAGGCCCATCATATTACACACAGTTATTAATAGACACACTCAGTGACATGATCTCACAGTCTCTGAGCCTCTCTGTGACACTCCTCCTTTACATTTTTCTTTCTGTCTCATTATACGTTTCCATTGCCTTTTTCCTCCCTCCTCTCTACTCAGATGAGATCGTCCAAACTATACACTTCACATGCCTGTCGAGGGTGCTGACATACTGTACGGCATACGTGACAGTGGTGTGTCAGCCATCATGTATAAACTCTCTCTCTTCCATCAAATCTTGATAATTTACTGATGAGAGACTAATTATATCTTAACAATTCAGATTTTTTGACAGTATTGCCTAATTACTATCTGTCAGTTTTTGCAGATTTTTGGTCTCCTGATGTTTCTGAGTTGGGTTGAAAGAAGCTTTATGATTGTACAGACACCTCAGATTG
The DNA here is from genome assembly GCF_027409825.1 of Scomber japonicus. Taxonomy (NCBI): domain Eukaryota; kingdom Metazoa; phylum Chordata; class Actinopteri; order Scombriformes; family Scombridae; genus Scomber; species Scomber japonicus. The sequence continues at coordinate 19,378,097 of NC_070599.1, read as the reverse complement.
ACACAATGTGTGGTTAAAATAAAAGCTGTCACTCGGGATACAGCCGACTTCTAGTAAAGTTGGCATTTTAACTCCAGAGATCTAGACAAATATTTTCTGTATAACTACTACTGTATGTTCATTCAAACCCTCAATTATAAACTTGTGTTTTTCTTAAGTTATCCTAAGAGAAAAAGTCAGATTTTCCAAATATTTCCATTTACTAAAGGACACATAATTCAACGCCTGCATTGGGTTGGTCACATATTTAACATGAAATCCTGTTGAACAGCGTTTCCAAAAAATTCCTTGTCTCAGTTGTTTTTCATTCTTGGGTCATGTGGTGACAATGTAATCCATTGATGAAAGCCATGAGATAAATACAGGAAGTGGATCTTGAGTTATGAAACTTGCCTGTTTACATGAAAACTCCAGAGGGTGCCTTTAACACTCAACCTCATTAACGGTTTTATTATATTGGAAGTATTATTTACACTTTCTAGAATAGCATAGAGTTATGATGTATTTAAAAACATAGGAGCAACATCCTACAGTAAATATTTTGGGCTTTTTTTTCTCAAAGGAAAAGTTCACACAAACTAATTCACTCACAATACAATATTTCAATATTTGTTAATTTTTTACTTATCTCCAGGAAATGTTCTATGTAAATTTCAGGTTATGTAACAGTTCGTTTCTAGGAAATCTTACAGAAAGCGTGGTGCAATTTGGTATGCATTATAAGAGAAAACAGAAAAAAATGTTAGGTTGGTTTCATTGGTAAACACGTACTCAATATAGTTGCATTAATTTGAAAAAATGAATTACACTAACAATTAAATAACAGAAAATACTTAGATGGTGGTGGAATCGCCATATTAGATAGTTAGCGATTCTAACAAGCTAATATGCTCATACGTCTTTTGACACACAAGCTACAAACTAAAAACTGTATTTTCTGTCTCATTTATTATGATTTTTGCAGATTAACAACCACATTTAAAAGTAGTATAATTAAACCAACTTAACTTTTTATCCCATTTTTTTGCTTGCAGGTTACTGAAAAAATTATAATATAATTAAAAGTCCATCCAAAAGAAAAAGTGAATGTAATTTCATTTTAACATTGCATATATGACTATTAAAGAAAAGACAACCTGACTTTTTATTCCACTGTGATTTCACCAAGACAAACATCATGCTGGGATTTGCTTTGGATGGATGTCAGAGAACAAACAAGTGTGTGCTCCATGTCTTCATTTTTTCCCTCATCCATCTGAGCTTATGGTGCTAATCTATACTCTGACCCTCGGTGTGGACGCCATCTTGTCCACACTGTTGTCCTGCAGAGCATTTATTTTTAGCGAGTGTCCAGCTCCTCTGCAAAACTTAATATGGGAATGGCATCTTAGAGCTCTTCTTTCCTCCGGCTCTCATCATACATCCATCCATACCTTCAATCCTCCAAGACACTGAGCTGGTATCTCTAACTCTTAAAAACACCCAACACAACCACTGTCCCTTTTCATAGCCACAGCTTCAAACAGGTGGCTGTATGACCTCAGCTCCTCTCATGTTGCCACCCATTTGCTATATTTTTCTAGCCAGTGATCAAGAGTCCCCCTCCCCACCCTTTCCCTTTTCACTCCCACTCCGACTTTTTTGGCAGCCTCTCTAGGTTGTGATCGGCTCTTTGAGGATTGGAATCAGTGTCACGCCCACTTGCATACTGATTTGTGTCCCCAAAAAAGCCCCACCCCCTTTCTGCGACCAGTAGCGTCAGCAAAACCACGTGCAGCTCTTTTTAAAGGCAGGGTATTACTGTCAGACCTGCTCTTCTCTAGCCGGTGGGGACAGGAAGCGGACTTTGTTCCTAACTCTCCCTGCTTAACACCAATATCCGTTAGGGATAACGTTAAATCTCAGAAGTATATTTTTTCCCTTTCTACCCCACCGTCAGCAGTTAAGGCTCTGAGAAGAGGCGTTCTCGTGACCACCAGGTGTTGATAGGGTTAGCCATGAAGTGGGGCTGGGTGTTTTTGGGGGTCTTCCTCTCCTTGGGGGCCCTGTCCTGGGGGGAGAAGGGCTTGGAAATCCCTGAGTATGATGGCAAAGACCGCGTTCATGTCCTCAACGCCAAGAACTACAAGACCATCATGAAGAAGTACGACGTGATGGTGATCTACTTCCACAAAAATGTTGACGGAAACCGCAATGCCATGAAGCAGCTTCAGATAGAAGAGTTGGCGTTGGAGGTGGGTCTCCACCAAAGCATGACACTGGATGAATCTGTGGCCAATACAGAGGAAGGGTCACGGTGGGAAGATGGGAAGGAAGGGAAGGGTTTCAGATGGAGAATTTGGCTCCAGTTTGGGATTGCTGGATACAGCCATGGCTTTTGCACTTAGGGTGAGAAGGATTACAGCTGTTGAGAGATGAGGAGGAAGGCAAACAAAACATGTGCAGATTATTTTCCTGTGGTATGGCATCCTGACTGGAAATGTGCTAAGACTGTAGTGACAGAAGGAGGAGGTTGGAAGGAAGTACTGATGAGGAACTTGATTGTAAATTATGTTCTGATTGGGTCAGCTTGTTTTGACCCAATTGACACAAAGGGATTTTTAAGGATGATTAATTGGGCCAACTGGATCATGGCTAAATGTTTAGCATGTATTGGTAACAAACAAGTATTTAGCATGTATTTGTAACACACAGTCGCTACAGAAACAGTGGTTTAAGTTACAACTTTCACCAAATAGCTGAAGTCCTGCAACATATGATACAAAACTGCGAGTTACAGCCGAGAAGCATTGGCTGTTTTGGTTGTTATCTGTTAGCAGCAAAATGCTAGCCAGGTTATCCTAGCACATATAACAGTAATAGCTATTTGATGAAAAGCCAGAGTACAAAGAGCTTTCCCCTGTCAATTGAAACCTTCTATTTTGGAGCTTAGTGGTTTTCCAGGAAATCCAAGTCAAATGATGTTGTGTCATTGCATGTGGCTACATCAAACATGCTAACCCATTTAAGTCTGCATCACTTACTGTAAGTGTGACTATTGTGCAAATCCTCAACCCCATGGCATTCAAGCAGCATCTCAATGGAGGTTCAGACCAGGCCAAAGCAATAATGTATTTTGTACAAATACATTTGAAATTGCTCACCAATGCTATGCAAGAGTGCATTTCTAAGATTGGCTTTACATTGATTAAATTTCTCCTCTAATGTCTAGCTAACTCTAACTCCTCAGAGTTTACTTGTTGCTACAGTTGAATCGAGGTCTGCCACACACACCCAATAAACATAGTTCCCCCTTATTTATTAGGCTATTGTTGAAATAGAAATAATACCTTATTAGACTAAATGAGCATGTACACTAATACATTAGAGACCAAATGGACTGAACAGAGCATTTTCAAATGATCTCCAGTTCTTCACACATTAATACACCGTCATGCTTTGTCACAGATCAGGACAGTCTTTAATATTATTTACTTCTTCTGTGTTGCATTGTTGCATCACTTACAGCACATTTTAGATGCCAGTTAACCAGAAGCAGTAATAAATAGAGCAGGCGCTTGTGACCGGTAGATCTGCAAATTAGATTTGGGGAAATAAATGAGTATTTCCTCCTTCAGCAGCTGTTGCTGAGGTGCCTCTGAGCCACTTACTCATAAATTGCTCCGGCAGTGCTGGTAATTAGTGAACAGTAGAAAAGGGGTAAGCATGTTCTGGGAAGTCGTACTGGATAAATAAATCTAAAGGACTCTTTATCAGCCAGCCCACAGTCAATGCACCTGGGCCCCACTGTCAGCCAATGTATTCACCACAGCAATCCTCTGCCTGCCAGAGCAGCAGTGTCTTCTTACAGAGGCACAGTGTACCTTACACTGGCCTGCATACTGTAAGTCACCTCTGTAAATAGCCCGAGACAGTGCTGCATGCCTAGCAAGAAGCTAAAAGCCCTCCTGGGATGGACAGAGAGTTTAGGGCCATATCTCACCTCAACTGCTGCTTCCACTGCTCTGTCAGCTCTCTCAGGCTTCATCTGCAACGCACACACAGTACTGTTGTATTACTACACACCAGGGTGAAGTCCTAAACCATCATTTACACACACGTCATTGGATCTGATCAATTTCCTATCAGTGTTGCCAAGTCGTGCTTCTTGGCTTGAGAAAGTGATGCTTGCAGGTCCCTGCTGGACTGTTACACTGTTACAGACTTCCTGCCAATTATGACCATTCAGCCAATCAAGAAAGAGGACTCGAGATGCTTAGAGGGGAGGCTTAAAATAGCTGGTCATTACCACCTATGTATCAGGAAGTATGAATTATTAAAAGCAGAGCTCAGGGAATAAAATCCCCATTGCCTTTGTTTAAAGCTCAGACTAAGTGTATGAGAAAGGATATATCACTTTGTATAGGTCTTATGCACACTTTGGTTGCTTTTTATCACATAAACTATAATGTCAGTGACAATTATTTAGCTGTGCCTTAATTGAGTACAACTGACTCTTTGTTCCAGGTTGTGTGACTAAACTAAATACATATTTCTTATGACATTCTGAGATTGACAATTGGAAGATATTTTCCCTGGGTTTTTGTCAGACACACCGGAAAATAAATGGCTCTTTTTCAATCTCTATCTTCCTCTGTAATAGAGTTACATTTAGTGAATTAGGCTACAAAATATCGCTGTTGCCACTGCCACAAGTAGATCTGAGAGCGTGGAAGAATTCTTTCAATTTCATTTTTTTGTGCAATTTCAAGCCAAAATATAAATATTATATGTTGGTATACGTGACACAGAATCATCACTTGTTTAATTTAATTTTTTCTGATCCATGACACCAACTGTTCCAGATTTAGGAGTACAGGTCCCTTGTGTGGCACACTTGCATGCATGAAAACATCTGTCAAGTAACAGATTGTTGCTATCAAATGAGCTTGTAACTGTAGCCAATAAAGGTCCAGTTTTATGGTCCAGTTTTGGCAGCAAACCTGTTGGATTTGCAAACCGTAAGACTCGTTATCAGCTTTGTTTTTTCTTTGTTTCTGAGAAGTTGACATGATTTGAATTGACGTAATGGCATGAAGTCTGGTAGTGTCTTCACTTTGCTGTGTTGATCTTCGTAGGTATGACAGTCTGAGTTCATCCCTGTGTTTATAATGTAAATGAGGCACTGCTTTGCATGCTGGCCAAACTAATATCTTGGTTTACATTCAGAACTACAATATTTTCTCTTTCATGAGTGTGAGTTTGTAAGTTTGTATAAAAAAACATGTGAAGACAGTGGAAAGAGAACATTTAAGTGTCTATGAAGTTAGATTTGGGAGGTGGCTGCTGCAGCAAACAGTGCTGGCATGAGCACATTGACTGACAGAGTAATGGTGAGAGGTGTCAGGTTATAATGACCATGCTGTGTGCCTGAACGAATAGGATTGGATGTTAGTAGTCAGCTGATGGACACACAGCTGGCGAAGGAGCCAGTGATTGTGACACATGAATGAATCAACCAGTGATGATTCTCTACACTAACACATGTCAAAAGAGGCAACCACTGAAAATGGTTTACAACTGTACCATCAATTATACTACACTGCTTTTACTAGTCAGGTTTCTGAGTTACATAATCTCAATAGACATCTTGTGATTGGTTTTTTGGCCTTACCATCTGTAGTTTAATTTAATTTTACATCACATTTCCCACATTTACATCCCTCCAGGGCAACTCTGTCTTTGCAAATAGAAGCTTAGAGTAGTAAGAAGTAAGTAAGAAGCACATGTTGAATGACTAATACAACTTTCTTCATGTTTTTAATGCTCAAGATATGAGATGTCTTGTACTTATAATATTTTTCAGTTCTCATAACATTTGTTGTTATGAAAGTGATAATTGCATGGAGGCTTTTAGGTATGGCTTAGCAACAGGATCTAACATAGTTGTCACATGCAATTATTCAATCCCACTTGATGTCTGTGAGAGTAATCACAGGCACCTAATGCTGAATCAGTGCTAAGTGACAACAGCAAGCTGTTAAATAAACTGGAAGAAAATTCAGGATGCACAAAATAGATCTGACAGTTCTGATGATTCGGTTAAAGCCCACCTCACCTGCAGCATTTCTGCTAAATACAGACTATCTCTCATTATTACAACTCAGACTAAATATTAAGAAGCAGAAATCATCCAAAGATATGATTAGAGGCCAGTGGGCAAGATGTAATATTAACAACCACTCAACTGGAGCTAAAAAGGGCCAAATATGAAAAATGTAGGTCCCCATCTAATTTTAAGAATGTTATTAGTGGTTAATCCCTTTCTGGCTTGTCTGCATATTCTCTCCCTCTCGTTTTCAACTTTAACCTTCGGCATACTGCAAATGTCCATACTCATCAATCTCTGCATTTCACACAGCTCAGATTGCGGTGGTCTTTTTTTTGCCACTCTTTTTTACCAACACACCACCCTCTTTCCCCGCCCCCCCCTATACAAACACATTGTTGCTATGGCAGCCAATGTACCATTCAGGAAACTGTATGGACGGAAAGCAGTAATCACACTTTATTCACCCTTTCCTTGATGCCATCCTCTTTTCTCTGCAACTCCCATAGACACACAGTCCACTTTACTTTTTTGTTTATCAGAGAAATGCATGCTAATTTATGTGATTATGATGTAAAGTCAGATTTAAGCCATATTGTTAGCTCTCAAATGCAGTCCCTATAGGCGAGGTGATGATTATGAAGTTGAAAGCCATGGAAGATGATGAAACAAACTTTAAAAAACAGTGCAAATTATTATTTTTTTTTAAAATCCATCACTTCACTACAGCTCAATGATGATTCACATTATTGTCAACATGATTTCTGCTTTAAATAGAAAAAGACAATTACCACCACTACATGGTTTCATGTCTATGTCAACGCCATTGTAGCCCAATTTGGCAGTTTGGAGATACCTGCTGTGTGATATGACAGCTGTGAGTGTGAATATAGTGGAGAACCTGGCTGAAAAGCTTAAAGCATACATGATTCATAGCAGTACACTGTGGGTTAGTGTTGGACTGTTGGTTGCTCCACTGCTTTGGTGCAGAGCGAATGGATTGAATGCCAGACAAACATTACTGTAAATAACTAAAAAAACAATATTTTTTTTACAAAATCATAATTCACAATAATAATTGATCCAATAATTTGGTTTATGACCAAACTAATCAGCCTCAGCTGCATGCTAACATGCTAAACATGGCGAACACGGTAACCATTATACCTAGCATGGTCTCTGAGCACGTTAGCATGCTGATGTTAGCATTTCTCAAAATACCGCTTCCCTGCTAACGCGGCTGTGTGGAGATGTTAATGTGTGTTCAAACAGGACACAAAGCAAGTTTTAGACGTGACATAGATGCGTTTAATTATGTCTTTGCATCACATCTATACTTCACCTCAAGATCTGAACACAGTTATTAGTCTTATTAAGGGTCCATTGTGAAGAATTTAGTGACATCTAGTGGAACAGACTTGGCAGACATGGACTATAATATTATCATCACAAGTATGTTTTAATTATTGTATAATCACTTTAATATTAAGAATTGCTGTGTTATTTTGAGTCCTTTAAGATAAAATAACTGAGAAAGGTGATAAAGTTGCACACATAGTAAAGCAACACTCATGATGTTTCTCATGGCGTCTAATATGTCTCCTAATGGAGATTCTTCATAGTTTGAAGGAGCTTTCTGCTTTGTCTCATCTAATCTCCTTCCATCTATTGAGAGATCTGGGAAAAGGTCAGACTGTTGCTGTGGTAACCGTTATCCAAACCGACTGCTCGAGCCTTCCTCCTTTCACCGTCATAATAAATTTCATGCTTCCTACATTTTTAATAGCAGCGGACGGTATTGATGGGGAGAAAAAGGGAGCAGGACTTTTTACTGATTGTGGTATTTTAGCTTGTCTCTGAATGCTTTGACCACTGTTTAATGTTCTTCTCTAGCATAAATAAAATCAAAGTATTGAACTAAATATCTCTCTTTTTCTTAAAAATGGAAAGATTCTTAGTTTTAGGTTAGGATTAAAGTAACTCAACTTTTCTCAAATGGGTGGTGGGTTTTAATGAATTGTCAGTCGGCTCATGTTAGCAGCTGCAGTAACTGTTAAGCTTTCCTTAGGCTTGATTCTGCTACTGGAAACTGAGAACAAAATAACCCAGCTTTGCAATTCACAGTGGACACAGTGGAGGTTACAGTGTCAAGTGCGATTCTGCTAAATTGAGGTCAGTATGAACTCCTCTTTTTTCCAAGCGTGTCTGGTCCATGCAGAGACCTGTGAACCTGACTGGCAGCCAGATAACATATATTATTGACACTGATACTAAGCGACAGACATCGACACCCCACATCCAGAATGTATAAGTAGGGTTGGCTCGCATTACGTCAAGTTATCTCATACCAGAATAGTCCCAATGGCCCTTTTACCTCATGAACCAAAGATTAGCTTCAAGCTGCTTCATTTCTTCTGGGATATCCTTTGAGTTTGTCCAATATCTTAAAGAGCTCCTCATGCTCCTCAGCTGAGCATCAAGAGAGGGATTACTGGTGTTAAGTTGCTGATACTCCAATGATGGTCTCGGGGTATAGTATCTAAACCTCTCTGTTCGGCAGTGAGACGCTCAATTTGCCTCCTATATGAGGGCTTTTAGCTAATTTGACAACATCTGAGCCATTTTACCAGCTGCCTCAGAACAAATTCACAACTAAGTGATATAATAAAAAGTTAGATTCTCCATTACAAGACACGTTTTTCTTTTCTTCATACAAGTAGCACATTCTTGACATTTCCCTCCGTTAAGTGACACCGTTGTCAAGTTGTACCTTCCTCGCACGACTACATCTCTATCCCCCAGTTAACAGCGTAAAAGAGGATCTAAATTAAGAACCAATTCGTCAGATGTGATGTCATTAAATGTGACAGGAGTTATGTTTAGATAGTGTGTCCTTGGTGATATTCTCTGATGACACCCCATCAATGTTGATGGGTATAGAGATGTTTGTTTACCGGCCAGACAGGCTTTCCGTGTCATTCAGTTTCTTCCAAATCAAACCCACCTGTTGTTTGTAGAGGATTAATAATAGGAGCTTTTGCCTTTTTATTTCAATGGTCTTAGCTGTTGTTGAAACTGTATATTTTGCTACCTGATGCGCTGTCACAATATCCATCACCGAAAGTGTATTAAATGCTTTATTAGATCACGCTAAAGTATCCCAAATATTGTTTTCTACATTTACCTCCCTTCCCTTTCTGCCTCTCTAAATATACACTGTATCTCATTAGTCACAGGCATGACTGTGCATTTGTGTAATGTATATGGCCTGAAGATATACATTACAGTATGATACTTGGATATTGTGTTTTTTGCCTATTCAGGAGAGGTGTTTTGTGCAGAGTGAATATGACGAGGTGCTGTTCTCAGACTGGTGCCAAAACTCTACCAGACATGGACTCATCTCTTTACCCTTTCTGAGGCACATGAACTCACATGCTTTGTAAGATTTTGTCAACAATTATTTGAAAGTTTAATGTTAGTGGAAGCAAGAAGAATAGGGTTGTGAACTGTCATGTAACCTCCACAGAGCACATGTCCACGTCTGCAGTCTAGTATGGTGAAAACACTTAACGGCTTTATCATCACTTGCTCTCCATCAAGCAGCTGTCAGCTGCACTGAATGTGAAGTGTTGTTGCAATAGAAGAGTGCACAATGTTACTGTAAATAACTCTATTTTACCAAATGAAATGCTGCTCTTCACTGTACACCCCTCTAGCTTCTACTGCGAGTGAATGACCTTTTATTATCAAATCAAAGTTTTCAAAAAGTATTCACCCTCTATTGGGAATACTTACACAGACTCAAGGTTGTATTTGCTGCCAATGTCTACAAAATACTGACTTGAAGTGTATTGTATTTTTAATCTTTTTTTTTTTTTAAATAGACAAATACTGGTTACTTTCTGCAGCTTAAACCAGGTCTGTGAATGTCTACCCTCCTTTTAACTACATTTATTTGTGTTATTTTTTAATTTTTTAGCCCTTAAAGCTTTTGAAAGCTAGATCCAATTAGGTAGAACTTTTATTTTATAACCCTATAGGGAAATTGGGCCATTGCAGAAGGAGATAATAGGATATACAGTGACCATGCAAAATAGAATATGAAAAATCAAATTAGAAAAGTTTTCTGATTTAAACATGAATATAGATTGTCAGAGTAAGAAGAATACTCAAGAAAAATATAAAGTATAAATGTTAAGATGCAACATTTAGACCTGCAAAACGTGATGCAAGAGTGTAAGATGTTAAAACTGCAGTACAGGCTGAAGAAAATACTAGAATATAGAATAAATAGAAACATAATGAAGTGTGAGCTATGTGTAACCTTTATTTCCCTAAAGAGTGTTTCTGCTACAACAGATTGTCCATATTTTGGCTAAATTCGCTACGGTGGGAGTTTAATTACCTTGCAAGGCAGGTGGTCTGTGTCGAAACCGCTGCTAGTTCACACCAATCAATATTGTGAATTCGAGCTGCCTTACAACATAAGATGGCGATAGACGGTGATTGACAGATGGTTCACCCAATCACCTGTCGAGTACTTTTTTAAAGCGCCTGCCCTCCTAACTGTTTCCATGGATTCTACTTCTCAGATGGTTTTGTATAACAGACCATCAGGTTAGAGTTAGAGTGTTATGTATTGATACACTTTGCAGCTCAGTGAGGGAACCTGTCAGCAGCTCCCAACAACCGGCCAAAATAGCTTGGTGGTTGTGCACAGCAAAGAGCCCGCATGCTGTTTCTGTCATGCTAAATTTAACCCCTTGTCTCCACCCCTTCCAACTCAATCCTGAGTGACTTGTATTTATGTTAAAACCCATAAGAGATTACGATAACAGTTCCAATTCGTCCAAGAACGAACTGCAAACAGGATTTCATATTGCCCATGAGAATAAAAGCAGAAAACTGTTCATTCTTTTTTTTGGGGGGGAGGAGCCCAAAAAGATTCTCCAAAAATCCATAAAGCCCTGTTGAAGCTCCAGTGTAAGTCATGTAGCTCTGCCTCTGATCCATTAATCCGCCCTGTTTCCACTTCTTGACTGTAGAAGTTAATTCTTGATGTGTTTCATGAATGTGTCTCTCCCTCTAAAGTGGGCAAGATGTTGTTACTGACAGTGGCATTATGCAAATACATAAATCCAGATGGAAAATTAGCACATGTAAAATCTTTTATTATGAAAATCGCTGCTGTTTGAATCATTTATTTAAGTTGGTGAAAGTGGCAAAATGGAAACAGAAAGGATAATTACATGAAATTATTGTGAATCACATGAACACTGTTACTTACGCTCAGCTTGTTACAGTATGTGTAATTACCTGATGTACATAATTATTTATAAATAACCCTCTGCTTGCATTTTCCCTCAGCATGACATTCATATATATCTATATATGCTTTTTGTACACCCCTGAATGTTCTTTGCGGATTTCCCCTTTCTCCATTATATGTATCGGGGAATGTACTACATCAGTTATTCATGAGAGAAAAATGTCAAAGAAATGCAGGGGATCAAGGTGCATCATGAAACATTTATACATGGAGGTTTTTTTTTTTTTACGTTGAAACCCTGACTTACATCTTCATTCCATAAAGTGCTGGACCTGAAGACAGTGCTGAGAATAGAGCGTACTTTAGTAGTAAGTACTTTACATCACCATGCGCGAGTGAACACATCAGCTTCTCGGTACATTATTTCATCTTGTTATTTATAGTAAGGTACAGTAGTGATGCCGTTTTCATCCCATTTCCTGCAAAATAATATCTAACAGTATATACATATATATTCATATATATATTCATATATACTGTGGGTGGACAGCTTGAGAACTTAATTATTCTTATTGTCTGTTGGTCGATGACACTAAACATTAAATCTTCTCCCTCATTGAAAAAAACCCCCAGAATTGATTGATATGTAAATTTGTTTTCATTTCATAATTTAAAATGTTGGACTAAAGGTGTCTCTGACTGCACTGAGGTCACACTTGTGTAAGTTGCACACTGGAAAACAATTGGCTTTAAATTGGTTGTGATGTCATAAATTATACCCGTAGGTACACACTTCAAACTCAGATCTTGGGTGAGGACAGAGAAACGTCCTACTTTTAATCAGATGAATGCGAAAACAGTCTTGTAGTGTCAAACTTTGCATATACATCCGTCAGCACAGTGAAGCTCAAACATCCAACTGAAGCAAAACATTCAGATGACTTTGAGGTTGGAAAGTCGCCCATCGAATCTAAAGTACGGCATCTGAAAGTCTTCCATATTAAACACCTGCAGGCTTTTATGTAGCTCATCAAAACAAGCTTGACAAATGCAGCAGGGATTCTTAGTTTATTAGCTGAAATTATTATGTGACATGTTTGTAATATGACGTGTTGTTGTTGAAGTGAGTCATTCACAGATGGTCCCAGAGACTTGTGCCCTTACAATTTTTTGTAGTGAATCAGCTTGTGAGATTTCCAAAAGCTTTGCATTTGTTTCATCATATCTCCCATAACACCATGTTTAAAAAAATGAAATTAGAGTTATAGAAGATGATATTTCTTTTTAGATTTATCTCCTCTAAAAGACACATTAGCTTGGAAGATTTTATTTCTGTGCAAAATCCAGCATCAGATACTTCCAAACTGTACAGTTACACTAGCTGTTGGCAAGTAAGTGTGTGTGTGTTTTCTTTTTAATACACTGTTGTATCTGAATCTTTCATGACCACCCCGGCGCAGTGTTATGTAATAGCCTGATGTAGAACGTCCTGATGTGTTACAGCAGCCATTACTAATTTACTATCTGGCTGGGGGGAAAAGCAGGCTGAACTTCTAATTTTGCACAGATCCCAGGACACCAGCTTATATAGGAAGATGGGATATCTTGCTGCTTTGAAACCTGTTAGTGTTCCTCCATTTTACAGACTCAGCTTTTTTTTCTTTAGAGGGGGGCACCAGACCAGATGTGAGATAGTTTAAGAAATATGAAAATGTGATTGTGCTGCATTTTTTTTTTTGTTGAGTAATAGTTTGTGCATGAGCTATGAGTCAACATCTTAAAACACCATAACAGCATTTTTGCATGTTGTAGCTCATTTTCAGCTTAACCACTTTTTTATTGATTGTGTCTCTTGAGTTCTCACAGTGAGACTTCCATCGAAATGTGACGCACACACAGAAACGTGTGACGCATGGACTGCTCAGCTGTTTGCTTAAGAAACACACACACACACACACACACACACACACACACGCCTACTTAGGATCAACCGAACAAAGAGATCCAATCTCAGTCAGAGGCTCAGGTGTAGACCATAGACTGTATAAAAGAAATGGACGTAACATCCGTGACGTCACCCATTGGTTTATGGACTGCTGCTGAGAAGCCAAAAGTGGGCAGCGCCATCTTGTTTCAGGTGCATGCTGGGAAAAATAAAAACATGGATTCTACTTATATGGGCATGAGGTGGGGTCATGGGCGGAGCCATCGGCAGAGCAGGGGAGGTTGCTATGGTTGCGAGGGCTGGATCTCGAGGACATTGGTCAATCAACCTGTCAATCACGACGTAGCCACGCTCTAATGCATACCCTGCTTTATCATCAAATATAAAATCAGGGAGGCCAAAATTTCACAAATGAACATCATACTGCATTGAAGAAGGCTTTAAACTAGCGATTGAGACCATAAACACATTTTGAAAACGTTTACTGAGGTTAGAAATCAAATGAGAAGTTGGTGAATTCTCCATTGACTTGTATTGAGACGGAAGTCCTTTTGACACCAAAACGGTCTCCCCCTGGTGGCCTTTTGATAGAATGCAGTTCTAAGTTACTTCCGTGTTGGCTTCATTTCAGAGGAGTGGAACTCCCCGCCTGGTGTAGACCGATGAAAGACAAGGGAACAAGTTAGATAGTGTGCTGTCTCTCCTGGAAAAAGCTTTATACAGAAAGGAAAAATACAAACACAATCAGACCTGCTGCTGGCACTGATGCACACATTAAAATCATTTCAAAGACTGCAGCAACTAACACACCGAAGTTAACTGAATAACTCCCGGTGTTTCTCTTTCACATAAATGTATTATATTTGAAGCTTTTGGTGTTGAGTTGGAAAATTACTCCATCAGAATTTGTTTTAATGACGAGGTGTCTGACTTGCATCTACTTCTGTTGGCAATCAGCTCAAACTCCAAAAGTTACATCCTCTTGTCAGTCATGTGTCGAGTTTAGTGTCACAACAGAGATGAGTGCAGCGACCCAACAGAATGATGTCTACGAAGAGATTAACTACTGATTACTGTTAAAACTGTGATGAGCTTGTAACCTGCCCAGGGTGAAGTGCACCATGCTTTCATAACATGCTAAACCCCAGCAGAAGTCAGCGATAGCAGGTATAGAAGATACATAGGCGATGGATGAATGGGTGCCTGAATGAGAAATATATTTCTGAGATTACAGTGCTGCTTTGTCATTTATCTTTCATTTGTGGGTAGTTTTAAAAAAATATATCTGATGTGGCTTGCAAAGCTGTCTGATTTGCGATATCGCACATTGTTGAGCAGATATCTAATTATTTGGGAGGAGAAGGAAAACGTCTTGAAATTGCTTTATGTGCAGGTTTTGTTCTGAGAAAAGAGACCATGGGTCATTTAGTGACTTTTGAAAGCCAGAAATCTCAACATCTGCGTGTAGGAGTCAGTGAATCATCATTACTCAACAACCCAATAAATGATCCCAAAATGTAAAATTGTCCTCTTGTACTATGGAGCCGTGAACTGTCCACAAACAACATATGTGAACAAATAACCAAATTGGTGGCCATTGTTGGGGAGTAGTTACATGTAACGGAGCTAGGTAATTTAATTACTTATGAAAGTGTTGATGATTACAAAAGGAGGTTACATCTGAAGTCAGACATTACAGATTTTGCTCAGAAGGGTTTTTTCCTCATTAAAATATTTGACATGTAACTGAATATTGCTGTTTTTAATTCTTTGAAATCAATATTTTTTATATTTATATTTATATTTTGTAAATAAATCATGATGTGGGCTTATTTGGAGCACGCATGGGCTTAAATGGTGTTACAATACCAATTAAACCCTCTTTATTCATCAAATATCTTTATTTTATGTTCCAAAATCTACATGAACTAATGAATACATGTTTAAATGAGAGATAAATGTTGCTTTATAAGAAACGATCTCCCTTATAAATCATCAGTCAGTATCCATGAAAAACACCTGAACCTGATTTTGGAGGGCTTAATGGGTACACTTACAATAACAGAAAATTAGAAAAGTAATCAAAAAGTAATCAAATGTAATAAGTTACATTACTTTGATTAAGTCATTGAAATACTTCTATTCTATTACATTTCCAAAGTAACCGTACCAACCCTGCTGGTGTAAAATAGTAGCTGTGTATTAAGTGGGTTACCATTAAAAGCCATTGTAAAGGTTATGAAAGATGACAGGAGTGAGTGTTTGATTTTCAGTGAATTGTGACACAGTTGAGCCTCCATCCTATCCAGTAAAGAGAGGACTAATCAGACACTGGTAGGTTTACAGTAGGAGTCTAATATCCTTATTAAAAATGGATGCACTCTTAACGCCTTCCAGGCCAATGTGTCCACTCTGTAGCAACAACACCTGTCACTCAAATCTGCTTAAACCAAAGTAATAAAAATAAAGGCTGCTGACCTGCATGGAGGAGTGTAGAGTAAGCATGTGGGCAGCTGTATTACAAGAAATGTGACCCCTTGCTGCACTGCGAACCCCTCTCCTAGCACATCATTTGTTGCCACAGCCAAGTGCACCGGGGGCACCCAGAGCACGTTTTTGACAACTCACCGTGGCTCTCTGCCCTCGTCTTGTGTCACCTGACAAGCTGACGGTGGCTGGGCATTGGTGGGACGGAGCCAAGCAATTACACCGCTGACCTCTCTTCTCCTCTCCTCTCCTCTCCTCTTGCTTACACTTGGACTGCTGGATAGGTCGTGTGATGGCGAGGGAGGAGATGAGGAGTGTCAGGAGACGATGAGAAAGAGAAATGAACCAGACCAAGTTTAAAATGTTGATCGGAGGAGGTGATGGATGTGCGTAAGTGTTAGCTTGCGTGTCGGGTGTCGTCATCCAATTCATCAGAAGCCCCTGCCTGCTCTTTCTCTCCTCCCCTTTCCACACCCATTTCTAGGCTATATGTAACAGATCTCAACCTTCTTTTCTGCTCCTCAACATGCTTTCTTACAAGCCCTTATATAGCTTTGGGACTCCCTGCTTTGCTTCTCACCCAACAACTTCTCCTCTCTTAAAAATACCCCAGAGTTACTAATATGGCCATGCCTGGTGGTAACAGAGAGGGGGATATAGAGTGAGCTTTGGGAATCATTTTGGACTTGGTGTGAAAGATCTATTTGGGAAAAGTTACTTAGTTCTGTTTTATCAATCAGAAAGAGCTTTGACTTGCAGATTTCCAGTGGCTGAATCTAACAAAGCATTTTTCTATTGATCAATGTCACAAAATCTGCATTAAATCCTCTTTGATTAAATGTTTTAAGACAATAAAACATGACAAATTCCAATATTGGTGAATACCTTTTAAAGGCACTGCATAATATAATTAATTTTTAAAGTAAATTGATACAACTAATACTTTACTATTACATTTGCTTAGCAATATTTTTCATGCAGGACTTTTATTCGTAATGGAGTATTTTTATGTGGTGGTATTACTACTTTTACTTAAGTATAAGATCTTAATATTTCTTCCACTACTGCAGATTTTGTAGTGATGGTAAACAGTAAAGTTTATCATTTCACTCAGTGCATAAATTAAATGTTTTTAAATGATACCTCTGCTTCCAGGCAGTGATTGAAAAAAAGAAAACTCAAAATGATTCATTCATTGTTTGGTTTTATGTGCTAAGCCCCATTCACATTCATCCAGGATTACCTCAGGATTTCATGTGTTATAGAAATTGAACTCCAGCACTGTGTTACTGAATTTAGATACAATGTAAATTAAATATAAAATATTAGACTTTGTATTATCTCTGTTCTAACACAAAGAAGAGCAGATGATGGGAATACATGTAGAAAAATAAGGATACCTATCTAATAATTATTGAGATGCAATAATCATCTGAAATTTCATCAAATGACCTTTGTGTTTGTCAAAGATGGTGGACTTTTTAATTTCCAGGTTAATGATTTGGCAGATTTACACGAGATTCAGACAACCTGTTATTACAAATCACATGTGGTCCCCGGACTTCCTTTGTATGAATGGGGCTTTAATTAATCATTCAAGTATAATCTAAATGTCTAAGTTTGCACGTATTCTATCCTGTGATGGCCAGCCTGATATGTGTCAACCTTGAGGCTGTGATTAATGTGCTATGCCCTCTATGTTACCTCTTCTTGTAGTTAGTCACAGGTGAAGCAGCAGCGTTCGTTCAGGTATGTTAAGGGTCTGCTTGTTGCTTCTGTAAAGCTAGGCTGCAAAAACCTCAGATTTCTTCTGCTGCTGCAGTACCTGCTGATTGTTCTCTTCCTCTCTTTTACTGCAATTTAGTTAAAAAAAAAAAAAAAAGAAAAAAGAAAAAGAAGTAACAACAGACTACTGGAGCCTGGACTGCTTTCAGAGTCCAGCAGCAGCAGCTTGGGCTGTGCCAGTTTTACTTCATTTCTTGACTGCACGTTTTGTGCCGTAGCTGATTTTAGCTGACTTCACGTGTGAAAGAGAACACTAAGGGTTAATTGTTTGAATAAGGCTTCCATCTAATCTATTAATCAATCATTAGCATGTTTAACCATTTATCCATCCTTCCACCCAATCATCCATGCAGTCACCAAACATAATAAAGGGTTGCTTCACTCAAAGCACAAAAAAACAACATCCTGACTTGTTACTAGTGGCACCTTGGTTTTTGATTTCAGTGCCAAGGTTAAAGGGTATCAGTCTCTGCAACATCTGCCATCAACCAATGCAATGAAAGTGAAATGTATTTTATTTGTGCTGCTCAAAGCATTGACAGATTACATTATAAAAACTCCAATAACCTCAAAACAAATGAAGAACCACTTTAATTGGAACCACTCCAAACTCGTTAAATAGTCCCAATGAGAACAGTCAACAGCAAGGTCGGTGGGATAAATCTACAGTATGCAGCACAATTGAAATTCCATTCGCTTCTGCTGTATTTGAGTACAACCAAAGGTCAAAAGAAACCGATACCTTAAAGGCATACTATGTATGATTTGTCATTTGCTGTTTGTAAACACAGCATTCAAAGTTGACCCCACCTTCCTGGCTAAAAGAGCAAGAGAGAGAGCGAGAGAGAAAGAGCGAGAGAGAGAATGAAGAGAGTGAGTGGCAGTTGCAAGAACAAAGCAGTGACTCAGATAAGTGATTATTTCTGATTGTTTCACAGCGGATACGTTCTAAAGCATAAATAAATGTGCTAACGCCTTCGCAAAACCCTGCAGGAGGGTGCCACATTCATTGCAGACTATGTATATGGTATATATATACATGCTGAGGTGCATGCTTCATTCTGTGCACTATGGCCTCTCTGCTCTGCGTGTGTGTTTGTGTGTGGAGCTCAGCCCTAGCCTCGATCAAGCAGACACAGACAGCAGGGGAGCAGCACACAGCAGCACTGTCCATACAGCAGAGGAGAGAGATGGACAAACAGGGGAAAGCACAGCGGTGTAACCTGGCCGATATGTTTGATGCTCAGAAACGTCCCAAACATATAGGGCACAGTCTCTGCAGATAAATACATCACCACACACGTCTTATCGGAGTGGGATTATTTTAGTATGAGTCTACGTTTTTGTTTTGTTTTTTGAAAATCCTACATAGTATACCTTTAAAGGATAAGTTCATTTAAACATATATCAATGTTCACTGGGGCATAATACTGACATATCCTTAGAAAGTCCATTTTAAGATGATGTTTGTTTTTTCCGTTTGTACTTTATTTTACAGCACAGTAATAAGACATAAGAAGCTGTACTTTGTGTTTGTTTACTATATCATTTC
Organism: Scomber japonicus; assembly: GCF_027409825.1. NCBI lineage: Eukaryota > Metazoa > Chordata > Actinopteri > Scombriformes > Scombridae > Scomber > Scomber japonicus. The sequence continues at coordinate 19,358,968 of NC_070599.1, read as the reverse complement.
TAGTTTTTGGCTAGGGTTAGGTTTGATACAGTTATACCTAAATAAGAACCATAAACCTAAATTTTGTCTAATTATAAACTGCATATGATGCCATATTGAACCCAAAACTATATACTATACCTAAACACTATTATAGCAAAGTATACTCTAACTAAAAACCATAGGAGATCCTAATACACTATTTCTACAATCTCATAGGCTAATTACAAATCAAATACAATGCCATATCAAATCCCAAATATCCTCACAAACATTGTTCAGGTAGGCAGTTTGGACATCACAAATCATGGAAGTTAATTTGCTTTTTTGTGAAGTTGTGCAGAAAATTTCGAACACAGACGTGCATGTGTAATGGTCAGTTTCTCCTAATGAATCAGGTCTGGTGCAATTTTGGTTTAAAAACTGTTGTGAACAGACAGGTGTTGTCCTTAAAATGTTCAACAAAGGTTCACCTGGACCTGATGTCAAAAACACCTCAAACACTTCTCAAAGTTTCACTGTGCAATACATCTATGTTTTTTTTATTTTTTTGTACAAAAACTGTTTCTAATTAGAGTATAATTTGGTATAATAGTGTTTATGTTTTGGGTCTAACATGTATATGCAATTTCCAATTACAGCATAATTTAGGTGCATGGTGTCTAATTTGGGTATAACTGTGTTTGTTTACTGTATAATAAAGAAAATATTTCTATAATAATACAATTTGTGTCTAATTTGATACAAAGTACAGCTTGTTATGTCCTATTAGTGTACCGTAAAATAAACCTTTTTTCCTTTTTTTTTGTAATTTGGGTGAACTGATCGTTCAAATAAACCTCACCCTGACTGGAACTCTTCCCATTAGCTGTTACATGGCAATTATCTCGATTTGGTTGATTTAGGCAGACAGACCGATGTTCTTAACCAGATTAGAGAAAAACTGGCCCCGGGTCCAATCATGAGGTAATGTGTCTGGACTCTGAAGGCCAAAACAATGGATGGCATTAAACATTGTCTGTGAAGAGCAACATAGCACATACGTACATGTACAAACTATTTGCGCTTGTGCTTTGGGGCATTTAGCAGCTAATGAATGTTATCCATTTTTTGCAATGCTGCTTTGCAAGCTGTTACAAAACACTTTTACTCATTCTGCACTGAGAGTAACCTTGAGGAATGAGGCAATAATGCTTTCAGACTCTCAAAGTACTAAATTGGCTGATAAATGGAGTACAAATAAAATGGTATCACTGGTATTTGTATACAACTGTGAGAGGTACAATTTATCATTGTGTGTATCAACAGAAACAGATAAGAACACAAATGTATGTTTAACTCTGTATATTTACAGGGTGTGTAAATATGTCTGCAGCTTTACTTTCACAAATTGTGAGCTCCTCTCCTTTCCGCCGCACCTGTTGCAGCGTCTCTCCCCTTCAACATAGTTGGCTCAAGTTCTGCCCCTCTTGTTCTTCTGGAAAGCCTGCTGTCCATGCCCCTCTCACCCGGGCTATGAGGCCTGTCAATTGTTGGTTTCGGTTTCGCTCAGATTTAGAAAGTGCAAGACTGCAATCCAAAGCTTTTGCTTTTAAGGCCTTGAAATTGAGATGGAATGCCACGGGTTTACTCATGTAAATTATACTGGAAGTATGTTTTTATTGGAGCTCGGAGATTAGGAAATGTCTGCTATAGCGTTACTATGATCAGTCAGAGATAGAATCAGCTCTCATATGACGCTAAATACAACTTTCTCTCCATCTTGCCGTCCCCTCCCCTTCCCCTCTCTGTCCAGCTTGCAGCTCAAGTTCTGGCTGATCTTGACGATGAGGACATTGGATTTGGCCTGGTGGACGAAAAGAAGGACATTGCTGTTGCCAAGAAGCTGGGTAAGCTTGAAACCTTGCCGGAGAGAACAATGGCCAAATTGTCAATGATAACAGCAGAACAAAAGATAATCTTTTGCTGAGTGTTATTGGTCTCTCTTCTCATGTTTTCCACTAAATTTAGCTGATAAAATGCTATAAATCTCATAAGTCATTCAACAAAGTCTGTAGGTTTTACGATTATTCTTTATTCCATTTTTATCTGATTTATTTTTTTATTAGAACAGGGTTTATGGTACAATGTGGATTGCAATTTGTAAAAAAGAAATCTGTTTTGCATTTCAGGTTTTTATTTCATTTAGCCATTTAGTCATCAAAGATACAAAAAATATAAAATAAAAAATAGGCCTTCAATCAGCTCATTTAGAGTAGCATTTGGGGCTTGCTTCAGAAAGGCTTTTTGATTGACTTAAAGCTACTGTAGCTACTAATAATAAATAACTGACAGAACAAAAGTGAAATTGAAATCCAATAATCAAGTATTATTGGTGATTTATAATAACTGACAAACAAGTCTGTATAACTATGGGATTTCAAAGTGTAGTGCAGCATAGGGTCAGTGTCTGATGCTGAGTACAGAGGAAACATGAAACAATACTGCCCTCAAGTGTTGAACAAAGATATTGCAGCTGCTGTAAACAGTGTGGGGAAAAAACTAGTTTAAGTCAAGTGGATGCGTGCAGGCATGAACAAACAAAAACAACAAAAAATGGATGCATTTATGCTTATATGCTTGTACTCCAGTTTGTCTTTTAATGAAACACTTAACCCTTCTCCAGTGCTCGTTGCTTAGCCCTTATTTAAGTGTTTAGAGTCAAATTTGACCGTTTTAACTGCATATTAACACAAAAACCTTAAATCAAACACTTTTTAGGTTTGACAAAATGTCTCAGAATAAAGTCGTCAACATGAGTAACTCATTCACAAGCATGAGTAGCAGACAAATCAAAAGTAGTTATTTTAGGCAAACACCAGAAATAGAAATCTCTGAGACTCTAGAAGTATCTTTGCAAGTATTCACTCTTATTAATGTGTATTTCTGGATGCTTATATATGATAATATTATCAACACACACACACACACACACACACACACACACACACACACACACACACAACACACACACACACGGTTGCGGTGCCATACAAAACCTTAAAGAAAATGCCATTGTTACTTTGTGGACACCAGTGGAAGCTCATAATGGCAACAGGTTAAATATGCTGGTAAATGCATGTAAAGTATGAAGATCGTATGCAACATTGTAATATAGTGCAGCAAGCATGCAGCAGTCATAGTGACTAAGATTGTAATAATGGCAACTGTGCTTTCAAATGCATTTCTCTACCATACAGTAGAAATTTGGCAAACAGTATAAAAATGACAGGTCCTCCAGGTACAAAGGTGGAATGACAACAGCCAAACATTAAGTAGCTTATTGGTTGAAACGCTTTTCAGTGTTTCCCACAGGACAGGCATCTATTTGTGATGGTGGTGTGATCCGGTGAGGGGGGGGGGGGGGGGGGGGGGTGCGGCGGCGACTAAGAACAATGCGGAATTTGAATAGAACTACAATACTTTATGTACATATTTATATACAGATTAGATATGTTGATAAATAGACATACAGATAGCCAAGGCTGGATTAAGAATTCAGAGGCCCTTGGGCCAGACTCTTAGAGGCCCTCACACACACACACACACACGCACACACACACTTGTATGTGCACCAACAGAACAGACAACTACTTTACTAGTGCACAAGTGTGGATGTAGTAGTTGTTGGAAACTCCTGAACTTGCACAGGATTCACACTGACTGATAAACATGCTTTGTATGTGTGTATTATCAAAAACAGTCTACACTCAGATATGCAGAAACACTTCAAAGAATAGCAAACAACCTGTTTTAGAATCTCCACAATATCAAACATCCCAACAACAAATGTTTTCCGAGTCATAAAAAAACAATGCACATTAACAACACTTGGGAGGCAAGAATACACACACACACGCATCACAGTAGCTCCCTTATGCAATGACCTTTTTCCTGGCCTTTCTCCTAGCAAACTCCTCCACAACATCGCTAAAGTCCAGGTCTCTGACAAGTTCAGACTCTATTGCCAGTAGTGATAGTTACTAATAGATCAGTTTTTGTTTCATGCTTGTTCTCAGCTCATTTTTGATTCTCCCCAAATGAGAAAATGAGCTCTCCCCCTCACAGTTTGTCACCGGCAACGTGAGGAACATCCTCAAAGCCACATAAACATTAGGGCAGACTAACTACAGGCCAAACTTCAATATGGTTTTCAGCATGTTTGAGGGTGACTTGTCTGTTTCAGCCAACATGAAGGATCGGAACTGCAGACACTTAAAACACGCTGTTCCGCTTACGGGACGGACCGGAAGTTGGGAGGTAGCCACAAGTTCTTCTGAATGTTTTAAACACCAACCCTTAAACATATATATTCATGTCGTACATTGTTAGAAAGCTTAGATTGCCCTGATTCAATCAAGACCACTCATGAATTATATAGTTGCTCACAGCCGTAATAGTAGCTATTAGCGACTGGCTCGGCTAGCCACTCAGCTAAAGTAAAAATAGCTATAATTTCTACATACCTTCAAAGTCTTGCCTTTATCCACAACGATCATCTTATGACACAGGACTTTTTGTACAGCTCGCCAAGTATCCATTCTTGTGAAATACGAAATCCGTTTCTTCTTCTTCTTCTTCTTCTTCTTCTTTTCCTTTTCCTTTTCCTTTTCCTTCTTCTTCTTCTTCTTCTTCTTCTTCTTCTTCTTCTTCTGGCCGACCAGATGCATTAAGTGCGCCTTCTTTGGTTTATCTTTGGAGTTACTGCTTAGTACCGCCACCTACTGCACAGGAATTGTAACGACAAGCTACATTCACAGACTGAGTTTTATGAGTGAGGTTGAGCGAGCCAAAAGCCAAAAAATCTATTCGTGGCGGACGTAATTCTTTCCTGGCGGGCCGCCACAAATAAATTAATGTGTGGGACACTGCTTTTCTCTCACCAGGTCTGGACGAGGTAGAGAGCATCTACATCTTTGCTGACGATGAGATCATTGAGTACGATGGAGAGCTGGCATCTGACACTCTGGTTGAATTTCTCTATGATGTAAGTAATTTATAGTCAAAGGGGGGGACTTAGACTATAGTTCAGTTACATTTCTAATGGTAGAATTCATACACAAGATAACCCTATTGAACATACTTGTGTTAATTCAAGCAGACTGCCTTATAATTATGTCACCCATCAAATATTTTATTATTATTATGTGTTTGTCTCCTGTCTTTTGTCAGGTGATTGAAGACCCTGTGGAGATCATTGACAACGAGCGTGAGCTCAAAGGTTTCCACAACATTGATGAGGTCATCAAGCTGGTCGGCTATTTCAAGAGCGAGAAATCTGCTCGTACGTTGACCCCAGAGCTTCAATCTGACAGATCAATCACTCTTAAAATCAACTTGTGACACTAAGAAATTGCTATTACTGGCTGAAACATGCAGGTTTTTTCTTTTCTTTTCTTCTTTTGCTTATGTTTACCAGACTACATTGAGTATGATGATGCTGCTGAGGAGTTCCACCCCTTCGTCAAGTTCTATGCCACATTTGACCCCAAGGTTTAAATGGATTGTTCACTATTTGCGTGGATTTGCATGCACAAAATGGTCTTGATTTGGTTGAAAGATGAATATCAGAGGAGGGCAAAGTAATTTGATGGGCTTGTAAAGACGTTAGTTTGTGATGTTACAACAGCTACAACAGACCTGAATATATTGAAGCTGTATTTTGCAGAATGATTTACTAATCAATATTAGGTGTCTTAATCATGTCTTATTAATAGATCAAGTAGTGTATAATATATGTCTGTGTGCGCTAAAAGTGCAATCAATCTCACAAAATGTTCCAAAATGAGTGTTGTGCATAGTGGTTAGGGTGGACAATGTCTTATCAATTGGAGAAAAAGGCTAACAAACAAAGGTTTTATTTCTCCTCATATTATTTCAGATCGGCAAGAAACTGAAGCTGAAGATGAATGAAGTTGACTTCTATGAGCCATTCATGGAGGAATCCGTCACCATCCCAGGAAAGCCCTACACTGAGGCTGAGCTTGTCGAATACATTGAACAGCATGACAGGTAAGACTCTTTGAGACACCATACTAAAATAACACTGGCTGAAACACATCCATGGTGACCTGTAAGTTTTTAGGCAAAAAATGTTAACGATCACCTATAGTTTTTTCATTGAGGTGTGATGACTGAGGTTTGTTGTATATCTCCCTCTAGTCATATGTTCATTGAGTACCACTACTTGACAATCAAAATGGCACCATCATATCTTCAAACAAGACTCTCTTACTATCTCTCGGTTTGATTTTCAATTCTTTAATGTTTCAGGCCAACTCTGAGGAAACTTGAGCCCCACAGCATGTATGAAATCTGGGTAAGATGTCTGACAGTTAAAATTATTGAACCGTTTGTTTTTACCCAATAAAACTTAAATTTCTAGCAGTCAATTTAGAGTGAAAACATAGGGCAGCCTGGTTTTATCCCTTTTTTGTGCTCACAGGAGGATGACATTGATGGAGAGCATATTGTTGCCTTTGCTGAGGAAGATGACCCAGGTTAATACTGATAATTTACAAAGTGCTATTTACCTTTCCGACAACTGTACCTGACCTTTGAACTTTTTTTCCTAGACGGTTTTGAGTTTCTGGAAATCCTGAAGGAGGTGGCACGTGAAAACACAGATAACCCTAACCTCAGCATCATCTGGATCGATCCTGACGATTTCCCCCTGGTACAAATACTTCCCATTAAACCAGAAATAAGCTACTGGGCAATTATTAGAAATAATTTACTTTTGATTTATTTTCCTCCACTTTTGCAGTATTTTTTCTATGATTGTAATGGCACATTTATGGCTAACTTGACCGATCTGCATCTTACTTTCAGCTGGTTCCATACTGGGAGAAGACCTTCCGCATTGACTTGTCTTCTCCTCAGATTGGTGTGGTTGATGTTGAGGATGTAAGTAACCTGTCTAATCCCTTGCATTGCTGACAAAATGTTAAAATTAGGAACTGGTGCACTTAACTTTCAATCAATACATTTAAAACAATTATCTTTAGTAAAAGATCATTAAAACACTAAAACAATACCAGGGTCTCCAAACAAAAGTTGAAGAGGATGGTATTGTTGTATAGTTTTCTTATTATCAACAAATCCCATGAAAATAATAAAATCAAAAGTTTACTAGTCTGTCAATGACTCTCAGCCCTAAGCTACTTTGCTCTTATGAATCTTAAAAAATTGGTATAGTTGATTTTTTGAAAAATGCTCAGTAATTTCTTACATCAGATGGGCACTGCAGTTTTTGGGGCCTATTTAAGGAGTGGATTAGTACACATTTGGTTATTTAAGCAGAACAGTGTATGTGGGCTTGAGTCAAAACAAAAAGCAGTGACTGTGTTATGCATAATGACGGAACATGTCATCCATGAAGCCACATGAAACCATGTGGCTTGTTTGTGTGTATTTAATAGTGGATCTCTCTGGCACTGGAGGCTTTATCGGGATTTGGCCACACTGACAATACTTGTTAGTAGAACCAATTGAATGCTAATTTTGGCCTATAAATAGTCCAAAATCACACAGTGTAATTGAGGTCTTCAGATATTTCATAGTATGTGTCCATCCGTCCATTTTTGCGATTGGCATTATGTTATAGTATGCATTTGTGGAAGTAATTTGCCTTCACACTAAATATTTCGGTGTCTTTCACTGGCAGGCTGACAGTGTGTGGCTGGAGATGGACGACCAAGATGACATGCCAACAGCTGACGAGCTGGAGCAGTGGGTTGAGGACGTTCTGTCCGGAAAGATTGATCCAGATGATGATGACGAAGAGGAAGATGATGACGACGATGATGATGACGATGATGACGATGATGATGATGATGATGACGATGATGATGACGACGATGATGATGACGACGACGACGATGATGATGACGACGACGATGATGATGACGACGATGACGACGATGATGAATAAATGTTTACTACCATTCGGTTCACTATGCTTAAGCCAATAATGGCAAAACCCAAAAGTAGTACCAGATTTAGTAAACACGGTTCCTGCGTCGGTTCCTGCGTCCTGTATGGTTTCCTGTGAGGGACAAATATAATGACCCTATGGGGAGCTTTTAATGTCAGTCAGGGAAGGAGAATTTTATGAAGCAGAGGATTTTCATCTCTGAAGACGAACAGGATTGCAGTTTAAAATGATAATGTGTTATATGTCCTTTGTTACTGAATTAAAATCTGCTCATCTTTCACCTCTGAAGTTTACAATGAATGTAGCTAAGAGGCTAATAGACGCTAACTCACATGACATTTTGTACTTAATGTCAAAGACCATGGTTCATATACCATACTTTCTCATACTCTCCAATTTACTGTAATCCAACAATGAAATGTTTTCTACTGGAGAGGAGAACAAACAAACAGAGAGAGAATAAGCCTAAACTCACTGGACAGTCTTACGATCTTGGAAAATCTTGGAAAACTATTCAAAGACTGGATAGTAAAAAAATACAAAATGATTTGTTTCTACTCTCATATTAAAAATGAAAGACAAAAATATTTTAAAACCAATTCTGTTTGTTGTTGTCATTACTATATGAAATGGATCACTTGCATGTGTGTCTGTGTTCACAGTGTAAGAATAATTTGCGGGTGGAATACGGGCAATTCAAGGGCCTTTATTTAAGCATACATTTATAAGAATATGTATTACTCATGTTTTAAACATTCAATATACAATAAAATAATGTTTATATTTAAATTAACCTCAAAGGACTTGGGTCTTCTCAACATCTGTGGCAGATGTAATAAACTCAGGACTGCACATTTTCAGACAACATAGTCCTGCCCTGTTTTTTTACTGTCTTTATAATATTGCTGTGATTAATTGGCACAGTTGACTTGCTACTGTATGACAAGCGAGTATTTGTAAAGTAACATTTAAAAAACATGTTTCCAGTACATCCAAAAAACTACAGTTTGACATCAGAAACATTGGCTGTAGCAATAAAAGTGAATGTGTTCCATGCAAACTATCAAATAACATGAAATACAATGAAGCATATTTCAGGTACATTTCTTGACTAACTTTCACTGAGAATCACAGCAACTTTGAGTTTGTAATGAGCTTGGAACCACTTGTAATTCTTGACAAAGCACTCTGAAAATTAATACTTTGGTAACCCTTTGTCAATTAAAATCTATAACCACTCAGCTTTTTAAGTTTTTACCTGTTTTAATTGATTTGGGTTTTTTTTTTGGTTTTTTTCAAATCTTGTATTAACATTTTAGTCTTGTATTTTTTATTATTCTAGATCTTTTTAGTAATGTTAAATTGTACTCAAAGTCATTGTAAATGAATGCCAGCTCCCATTGTGTCACTATACTGTATGACAAGCGAGTATTCATTAGTAAGTAACATTTAAAAAAGATGTTTCCAGTACATCCAAAAAACTAGAGTTTGACATCAGAAACATTGGCTGTAGCATTGGACCTGTAAAAGTGAATGTGTTCCATGCAAACTATCAAATAACATGAAATACAATGAAGCAGGCAATATTTCAGGTACATTTCTTAATGTGTTCTTACCAATCTTATCTTATCAATATCGCAATAATGAAGACGAAATTTTGTTGTCCAACCTGTATCCTATTAGAACTTAGGCTGATGCTTGGCTGAACTCATGTAGTAGTACATCATATATGAGTTGCGATGGGGCCTCAGAATAATATAATTCTTTCTTAATCTCTTTATTTATTTACATTGTCAGTATTTTTCATAAGTGGAGTACTGCAGGGGCAGGTTGGTTTTAACATGCCACAACTACTTCCAAGAGAATTAATTTAGAGTAAAAAAACCAGACATCTCATGATCAAAAATCAATAAAAATTATATGATAAAATTGTCCCATGCACTGAATTGCAAATATACTATAGTGCATACCTCTGCCTCTTCTCTTAAGCCTTTAGATGTTGTTTATCATTCTACTCTTATGTTTGTTATTGCTGATGTTTATAGCTCTCATCATTGCATCTTGTATGAAAAAGTCGGATGGTCCTCTCTGTCTGAGAGATGTGATAAACATACATATTTATTTTATTTTATCTACAGTACAAGGTCCTTATTGGAAAACTGCTCCTCTTGGCAACATCATACTCAGTCTGATGACTAACTTTCACTGAGTATCACAGCAACTTTGAGTTTGTAATGAGCTTGGAACCACTTGTAATTCTTGACAAATCACTCTGAAAATTAATACTTTGGTGTTTTTTGTGTTTTAAAAAAAATCTTGTATGTTTTATTATTCTAGATCTAATGTCTAATGTTAAATTGTACTCAAAGTCATTGTAAATGAATGCCAGCTCCCATTGTGTCACTATATTTATCTGAACCCAGATACAGACAGGAGGGCCAAAAACAGTTTTTAGTCTTGAAAAGTTGGCAGCGTTGGTGGCAGGCTGACAGGAAAGGATCCTTGAACAGAAATGTTTAGATAACTAACCCTAACTGGAGTTCAGAGCTATGGTTGTCTTAAAAACAATTAAACAACCCAACTAAACCTTACCCTAACCCTAACCCTGTGACCATAACCCTGTAATGTTTCCAGTTACCATGATGACACTGCATTTTTCAAACCTTAACAAAGTGATCATTTTAACCAAGACTATGATTTTAATCCTAACCAAGTGGTTTTTGTGACTAAACCCTGACCAGGCCATTACCGTGGTGCTGTCACACCATAAAAGATCATTATTTTCTAACAGTGGTGTGACAGTTTTGGAAAGTGCAGACAAATTATGTCCTGCTGTGTTAGAAAATGTTTCTATGAATCATTCTGGAGTGCATGGTGATCATAGAGGACATGTTGGGTTGCAATCTGTTATCTCGGTGTAATTATAGAAATAGAGAAAACATTGTTGGCCTGCTGGGAGCCATTGTGCTATGATTAAACACTGAGTTAGAATAAGTGTTGTGGAATATAGTTTAAAATAGACATTATTGATGTAATGAAAGAAAAAACTGAAATATTTGAATCATCTGAACTTTCTTCTCTGCCAATGACACAGAAAAAATAACCAAGGGTCATGTTTGATGTGAGAAGAAAAAGTCAACAAAAAGCACAAGTTAATCATTGAGAAACCATCCAATAAAAGACTGAGAGTGATCACCTGTGAATCAGTTCTGTGGACAGTCAGTGAATCAACCAAGAAGATGATTGTTTCCATTTGTCTGCTGGTGTTTTTCTGCTGCAGCCTCAATTTTGCCCAACCTGAAGATGGGTTGAGTGTTTTTAAGACAGAGTTTGATGCACTGAAAGAAAAACTGGAAATTTTGGAAACTAAGCTGAGAGACACTGAAATGAGGCAGATCAACTGTGTCAGCCAGATTGCTGAACTGAAGAATGAAGGTAAACTGATTATTGTTATTTATTATTATCATTATTATTCGTAGTAATAATAATAATCATTTTATAAGAGCGAATAGATGTATTGTGAGGTGTGAGAAGTTATACCTCAAATTTATAAGAAACACATTGTCTGTTTTATGCCCACAGCAGAAAAACTGCAAGCTATTGAAACCAGACTAAACAACAGTGAAAACCAGATTATGGATCTGAGAACCAAAGGTAAAGTCAAACATTTCCTGTGAGTGATTCAAAGACTTAAATTAAGAATCAATTAATTGTTTTGTTCATTATGATGTGATCAACAAGTATGAAATATATAAGTAGGACAGAAAAACATACCACGGTAATGATGCAGGAGCTTTTATTTTATACAGAGAGAACCAAGGAAATATTCAGCGCACACTTTGAATCATTTTACAGTCACTACTATTCATTTTCATAGTCACTACTCGTTATTAAAAGTTATTAAAAGTTTTCACCTTAAACACCATCCATCATTTTCACCACAAAGATGCTGGTTGTGTCTGTACTTGCCTTGTCTGCCATCATGAGACATGAAAGTAACAAGAGACCAGAGGCTGGAGAAAAATAACTCAATAATGCTGTTTGTGTAATCACTGCTTCCTGGAAAATCCCAGCTTTTGAAATGTGAACACTGTTGGGCCCAAACCGACACTTGGGGCAAAACTAATCTTTCAGCAAGACAAACAAACATGAGGTAAAAGCAGATCAATTGGGGAAAAGGAGAATTTTAAACTGTTTTGTGATGTAATGATGCAAATCTCTCAACTTGGAAAAAAGAAAAGCTGAAAAATGTTGTTTTTCATTAACCTGGGTTTATTCTTACATGTATAGATATCTTCTTAAAAGTGAAATGAACATGTCTATTATCTGTTGTCTGTACTTGCTCATTCTGTTTTCTATGTATTTTAATGTGTCATGAATGCATTCAGATGGAGGGGGAGAGGAGGATCCCCTGGCAGTGTAGGCCTATAGCAGTATAACTAGAGTCTGATCCAAGACGAGCCTGGCAGGCTTTAACTATAAGCTTTATCGAAAAGGAAAGTTTTAAACCTATTCTGAAATTCCGAGAGGGAGTCTGCTCCCTGGACCCAAACTGGAGGATGATTCCACATGAGAGGAGCCTGATGCCTCCCGTTCTACTTTTGGAGAATTTAGGAATCAAAAGGGTTCACAAGAGTGACAGGAGACTGTGTGAGACAAGATAAGAGAGAGAGACAGTTGTTAATTATTGACATCATTGATGCAAATGCTTAAAAGGAGGTCTAAAAAGTCAGATCATAGGAAACAGAAAGATCCTGAATCAACTTTGAAGATGAATCTTATCATTTTTTTAGTCATGTCGTTGTTTTGCCGACTGACTCTGGGCCAAGATGTTCTTATAACTCCTGACATGGAAAAGACTGAAACGCAATTTGTCTGTAATCCTGATGTGTGCGAACTCCTGAAAGAATTTGGTGCCATGAGAGAAAAAGAGGGAGGCTTGGAAAACAGGCTGAAGGAAAGCGAAAAGCAGATTGAAACTTTCTGAACTTCATCGCAGAAGATGGCTGGTGTTCATACTTTAATAAACGTATTGGAATCACACTTAAAAGGTTGTGAAAAGCTGAGTGTGATCTACATGAAATTTTTCAAACAAAAAAGAAAAACAAACTCAACCAACCTTTGATTTAATAGTTTAAAGCTGTAAGAATTTGATAATTAGCTTATATTCTTAGGTTTATGAATAGTAGAAAAAGTAAAGATCTTTTACTCTTATCTTTCACTAAAGTCCAAAACTGTACTTTCATCAGTTTGTTAAATATGGACACAGACCTGCAAACCATTAAAACAGAGCTTACTGTAACACAAATGACATAAAGTAATAATTAAACTAACTATCTCCTCACTATTTCTTTGGGAACACAGAAAAGCGTGAGGTTATTTTCAGTGCAGCGGCAGATGGAAGTGGACACATTGGACCATTTAACACACACACAACATTAATCTACAAAACAGTGATGATCAACACTGGCAGCGCCTACAATCAGTTCACAGGTAACAACATCGTAAATCATTGACGTGTTTGGGTGTATCAGAAAGTTTAATTGCAATTATGTCATTCAGTCAGATTAAGTTACATTATGATGTGTGCTATACTGTATAGTAGATATGTATGACTAAACACATAATTATCTGTTTTATTCTATACTTGATGTATTGATGCTATGATAGAAATACATTTACACAGGTGGAGATTATGTGTGATCTAATCCATGATCCATAAGCCTGTTTTTTGAATGAAATGTTCTCTCTGCAGGTATTTTCACTGCACCTGTTACAGGCGTTTACTACTTTATCTTCTTTTATCATGCCGGAGGAAACAACCCGACAGATCTATCGCTGTACAAGAACAATGAGCTTGTAGCTATGGCCTATGACCACAAAACAGATTATGACGGGGCTGATAATGGAGGAAACGCAGTGTTCGTGCAGCTGCAGCAAGGGGACCAGGTCTTTGTGCGCTTGGGTGCAAATACACATATTTGGGCACGCACACACATCACCACTTTCAGCGGTTTTCTGCTTAGTCAAGGATGAGAAAGAATGCATGATGATCGGACTGATAAAAACGTATGACATGTTAAACACTCTCCTTGTAATAATGATGTAATAATGTGATAAGAAAGGAAGAAGAGACTGAAAAATAACAGGATATTATAACAAATGATTTTATGCTTTCATCATAGTGTATCAAAATGTCTCTATGATCCCTAAAAAACAGGCTTGACAGAAGAAGAACTGGCAGTTAGAAAAACTTAAATGGGGACAGTCTTTTAAAGGAGTCAGTGCATCCATGGTTGTTTAGTATCAACAATCAAACCTTTAACTCTGAATTAAACTGCATTTTATCAAATCTAAAATATTTCCATTTTGGTAAAATGTGTTTTCTGAAGTGTTGTGTTCCCAGTTATGTAAATGTGTTTTCCAAAGATATTTTGTCTGCTCTGTAATAGTGTTTCCTGTTTTCATGTTGTGTTTTGCACCTCAGGGTCACTGTTCTCAATAGATAAATTTTATTGTACAGTAACAAAGATTAACACATTGATAGCGTCCTCATTGCTCTTCCACCGAAAGAGTGAATCATTCATTTGCAATAAGGATGGCTATTAAAAATAAACAGGTCAACTTTGTGTATCTCTGTGTGTGTGTGTGTGTGTGTGTGTGTGTGTGTGTGTGTGTGTGTGTGACCAACATCTGAGTCTGCTGATCCATTTTTCTCTTGTGATCCTGAAATTGAGGCAGAAAGTGAGTTTAGTTTTTTGTCACCCTGCTCACAGTAAGAGTGTTGACTAAATGTCATGCTCTACTGTGTGAAGAGTAAGAATGAATTAAGGCACAAGTCAGGGCTTCACATTCATTTTTCAAAGGTGAGAAGTATGATCTTGTCATGAAAGGGTTGCAGAAGTGTCACTACTGCAGGTGTAAAGCACTATAAAAGTTGCCTGTGTATTTATTTTTATTGCTGGGCTGTAATATTGTGTTTCCTGTCATGATGTTGTGTTTTGCACTTTAGGGCCACTGTATTATTGTGGCCCTAAGATGCAAAACATCTCAGACAACTAATTTACAAATCAGAAAACAATCAAAACCAGGTAGAGACAATTCTTATCGATATATTAGACAGTTCCTAGAAGATCTAGTTTGTTCAGTGATATTATATCGTTGTAAACATCTACAAATGTGCTGACTGACATCATCATATACTGTTTACTGATACTCACTTTGTAACATCTCAGTAGAGTCAATGAACAAATATTAAGCTGAATTTGAAAGGAAGGAAGAAGAGAAAATGGTATTCATATGATTTTATACTTTCAACATATGGTGTCATAATGTCTCTTTGAACTCTAAACAGTAATGATCTTGTAAAGGCTTGGCCCCTTCAGTGCATCCATGGTTGTTGTTTAGTATCGCTGTCCAAACCTTTAACTCTGTACTGATCTGCATTCTTAAAGAAATCTTGTCATTTTGTCAATTTCACAATGTTAAAACATCAATAAAAAGGCAGTAATCAAATATTAACACTGGTGGTGTCCAAAATATGTTCCTCATTTCTCCTCCATTAAATAGATTATTATTATTATCTCCAATAAGATAATAAAGTCACATGTCAAATGGGAAGTTAAAAATTAACAGGTCGTTTTTAAACAACATAAAATCAGTGAGAGGGATCATTTCAATCAGAGTTTAGGAGACTGAGAGATCTTGGATTCATCATCAACAAGTGTTATTTTAGTGTTTCTGCTCTGTGGCTTGACTTTGGCCCAGGATGATGCTAATGCTAATGAGATAGAAATAAATAGTGCAATGGAGTCTGCCTGCTCACCTGACATTTCTGATCTTTTGATGAAGTTGGGAGAAAAGCTGCACGATATGGAAACCAGACTGAAGGAGACTGAAAACAAATTGAAAGACAGTGAAAACCAAATTATGGATTTGAGAAATAAAGGTAAAGTCAAATATTTCCTGTGATTGATTCAAAGAAAGAATTAATGTATTGTTTTGTTTATTATGATGTGCTAAACAGAGATGGAGGATATAAGTAGGACTGAAATACTTACCAAAATAATGATATTATATTTTACTTCATAGAGAGAACCAAGGTAATATTCAGTGCAGCACTAGGTGGCAATGGAGACATTGGACCATTTAACACAGTCACGACTATGATCTACAGAGCAGTGATAACAAACATTGGTAATGCCTACAGTCCATCTACAGGTAATATATGATATATATATTGACACATATTCATTTGAACAACTAAGATTTGTGTAAGATGCATTTCAGCAGGATACCTGCTTTCCTGAACAGGATGAGCAGAGAAAAACAACAACCTTGCTTTTGTTCTCACAGGTATCTTCACTGCACCGGTTGCAGGTGTTTATTACTTTTCCTTCTTCTATCATGGTGGCGGATACCTTAGAACAGTATTGTTCTTGTACAAGAACAACGAGCATATTGCCAGAGTCCATGAGCACCCATCAAACTCTACTATTGCTGATAATGGAGGAAACGCAGTGTTCCTGCAGCTGCAGCAAGGTGACCAGGTGTATGTCCGCTTGGCTGATAACTCTCGTGTTTGGGGAGGCAGCAACGTAACAACTTTCAGTGGTTTTCTGGTCAGTCAAATATGAGAATGGATAAATGTATTTGCCATTATATTGTAATACAGAATCAAAACTTAGATATGAAGATACCTTTAAAAACTTCACATCAACAATACATTTCTGACCATCAGAATGTTGTGAATCTAGAGAAATAAATCACTTGTAAATTAGAGCAATGAATCATCTTTTATTTACTGCATTGTGTCATGAAGCTGACAGTTTTGTCACATAAACATTTAAGATAAAGATAAAAGCTGAACCCAGAATGTTGTTCGTTTGTATGAAGTTGAAGAAATGTGTCAACAAATTCTTACATTTGAACACTGGATGGATTAAATTTCATGCACCTCCATGCTCTGTAATAGTTTACTGCTGCATGTCATGAATCATGTCAGTAATCTGCACAGTGTTTATTTGTCTGTCTATAATCCATTGATATTGATATTCTACTGTACAGCCACAAGGAATAAATACACTGAAATCTTCTTATAAATATCAAAATGTTTGCTTTGTGTTATTGTTTGTCTCGACTTTCATGTTTTAAAAAATGAATAAAAATAACTGAACTGATCTGCATTCTGTCAAATCTAAAACATTTCCATTTTGGTAAAATATGTTTTCTGAAATGTTGTGTGTTGTGTTCTCAGTTTTGCTAGTGTGTTTTCCAGAGTCTCTCATGTGTTTCCTGTTTTCATGTTGTGTTTTGCACCTCAGGGTCACTGTTATTAATAGATACATTTTATTGTACAGTAACAAAGATTAACACATTGATATCTTCCACTGAAAGAGTAAATAAATAATTTGCAATGAGATAATGAAGTCACGTGTCAAATGGGTTGTTAAAAATAAACAGGTCAACTTTGTGTATGTGTGTGTGTGTGTGTGTGTGTGTGTATGTGTGTGTGTGTGTGTGTGTGTGTGTGTGTGTGTGTGTGTGTGTGTGTGTGTGTGACTGACATCTGAGTCTGCTGATCCATTTGTCTCTTGTGATCCTGAAATTGAGACAGAAAGTGAGAACCTGCTTTAGTTTTTTGTCACCCTGCTCACAGTAAGGGTGTTGACTAAATGTCATGCTCTACTGTGTGAAGAGAGAGAATGGATTAAGGTACAAGTCAGGGCTTCACATTCATTTTTCAAAGGTGAGAAGTATGATCTTGTCAAAAAAAAATATTGTGTTTCCTGTCATGATGTTGTGTTTTGCACTTTAGGGCCACTGTATTATTGTGGCCCTAAGATGCAAAACATCTCAGACAACTAATTTACAAATCAGAAAACAATCAAACCAGGTAGAGACAATTCTTATTGATATATTAGACAGAATACAAATTAATTTAGAGTTCCTAGAAGATCTAGTTTGTTCAGTGATATTATATCGTTGTAAACATCTATGGATGTGCTGACTGGCACTCATCATCATTACTGATACTCACTTTGTAACATCTCAGTAGAGTCAATGAACAAATATTAAGCTGAGTTTGAAAGGAAGGAAGAAGAGAAAATGGTATTCATATGATTTTATACTTTCAACGTATGGTGTCATAATGTCTCTTTGAACCCTAAACAGTAATGATCTTGTAAAGGCTTGGCCCCTTCAGTGCATCCATGGTTGTTGTTTAGTATCGCTGTCCAAACCTTTAACTCTGTACTGATCTGCATTCTGTCCAATTAAACATTTACTTTTCCTAATGTTGTGTTTAATTGTGCCATAACTTAAAGAAATCTTGTTATTTTGTCAGTTTCACAATGTTTAAACATCAATGAAAAGGCAGTAATCAAATTTTAACATTGATGGTGTGCAGAAAATGTTCCTCATTGCTCCTCCATGAAATAGATAATAGATTATTATCTACAATAAGTCACGTGTCAAATGGGAAGTTAAAAATTAACAGGTTGTTTTTAAACAACATAACAGCAGTGAGAGGGATCATTTCAGTCAGAGTTTAGGAGACTGAGAGATCTTGGATTCAACTGACAGGATGACATTTACAGTGTTATCTTTTGTGTTCCTGTTCTGTGGCTTGACTTTGGCCCAGGATGATGCTAATGCTAATGACATAGAAAGAAATAGTCAAATGAAGTCTGTCTGCTCACCTGATATGTGTGATCTTCTGATTAAGTTTGGTGCCATGGGGGAAAAACTGCAAGCTATTGAAACCAGACTGAAGGAGACTGAAACCACATTGAAGGGGACTGAAACCAGACTACAGGACAGTGAAACCAAACAGAGGGAGACTGAAACCAGACTACAGGACAGTGAAACCAAACAGAAGGAGACTGAAACCAGACTACAGGACAGTGAAACCAAACAGAGGGAGACTGAAACCAGACTACAGGACAGTGAAACCAAACAGAAGGAGACTGAAACCAGACTACAGGACAGTGAAAACCAGATTATGGATCTGATAAACAAAGGTAAAGTCAAACATTTCCTGTGATTGATTCAAAGACTTTAATTAAGAGTGAATGTCTTGTTGTCTTCATCATGATGTAATAAACAAGGATTGATGATACAGCTTGGACAGAAGTACTTATAAAGATAATGATATTATATTTTACTTCATAGAGAGAACCAAGGTAATATTCAGTGCAGCAGCAGGTGGCAGTGGACACATCGGGCCATTTAACACAGAGACGACTTTGATCTACAGAGCAGTGATAACAAACATTGGTGGTGCCTACAGTCCATCTACAGGTAATATATCATATATACATTGACACATATTCATTTAAACAACTAAGATTTGTGTAAGATCAGCATTTCAGCAGGATACCTGCCCTCCTGAACATGATGAGCAGCTATCTGGTGCAAAATAATAATGATAATGTACCAAAACCAAAAACCTGCCTTTGTTTCCACAGGTATCTTCACTGCACCGGTTGCAGGTGTTTATTACTTTTCCTTCTACCATCATGCTGGAGGACAGTATAGAACAATGCTGAACCTGTACAAGAACAACCAGCAAGTTGTCAGAGTCGATGATTACGTGTCAAATGATCCAGCTGATAATGCAGGAAATGCAGTGTTCCTGCAACTGCAGCCGGGTGATCAGGTGTATGTCCGCTTAGGTACAGACTGTCGTGTTTGGGGAGGCAGCAACGTAACAACTTTCAGTGGTTTTCTGGTCAGTCAAATATGAGAATGGATAAATAACTTGCTATTTTATTTTTATACAGAATCAATACTTAGATCTAAAGATACCTTCAAACACGTCACATCAATAATACATTTCTTACCATCAGAATTTAAACTCAGTTACTTAATATGTGCAATCCAGAGAAATAAATCACTTAAAAATGAGTGCAATGAATCATCTTTTATTTACTGCATTGTGTCATGAAGCTGACAGTTTTGTCACATAAACAGATTTAAAGTAGATTTAAGCTGAACCCAGAATATTGTTTGTTTGTAGGAAGTTAAATGAGTCACCAA